>NC_057799.1:211403896-211529335 GCF_018294505.1 Triticum aestivum
GATCTCGATTGTGGTTTTTCATCTAAGTATGTGGTGATGAATAAAGCAAAATTTTATTAGCTTTGATGCCATGCTATACATAGTGGTTTAAATAACTTGTGTTTCTTATACTGAAAAGTAATTCAGAATTTGTTTCTGTTTCATTTAGAGACTTGATGCAGACAAGGATTGTGTGGTTGTACACATCATTCGCTATGAGGAGGATGACCTGAATATACGCACTGGGAAAACAGAGTTCTTAGGCTGTTGGATCCTAGAAGCCATTTGCGCTTATACCGATGTCGAGTTGTATTCCAGCCTCACTGTTGTCGGGCGTGTTGTCCAGGGTGTACTGAAGCACAAGAAGTTCAAAGCTACTCCTTCGTTTGTGAGGCATACTGTTCTTGTCAAGCTCATGCAGGAAGATGACGTGGCATGCCTCCACAAACAAGTTTATGAGTGGCAAGGCCACAAGGTTATCTTCATGAAGGTTTACAGGATTGAGCTGTTGCCGGACGACCTCGATGATGTTCATGGCAAGGTCCGTCTTATGTCTAGCCCAAATTAGATCGAGGCATGAAATAGTTGCCCCAACTAATGTTTAATACTAGTTTGGATTGTGTCTACTTATCCGAACCTTGCCTATTAGCAAGCCCTCTGGGGCTAGTACTCTGTTTGAATCCGTCTATGGGAACTGCTGCTACTTTTGTGTGCCCGTGAATCATGTGAGAACCATCATAATTGTTGCCAAAACAGATGCGCCCTCACTAGTTTTTTCATGAATATGGCATGGTAAGACATAAGTTGTCACGGTTTATCATATGAGCAGTGTGTGTTTGATGAACTAGAGTACTCGTTCAAGAAATGTGCACCGACGTATACATAAGTACTTGTAAACACTGTTGGTGCTACCCCACTTGTAAGCAGTTGCACAAAACACGACACATTGGCTCTGCTCACTTAAACACTAGGCTATCGACCAGCTAACAATCAATAATCTGCTATCTGAATATAAGGAACTACGTATCTTGTTACAGTGGTTCATGCAGTTAACTGAGGCCACAATGTAAATTCCAAACGTTCGCACGCTCCAGCGTTCATGTGGAACACTCACATTAAACTCGGCTTCATAAAAAACTTTAAAAGCATAAGTTAAGAAATTTTATACATCTCCATGATTCATAGAACATAACAAACATATACTAGTTCACAGCAAAAGACAAAGGTGTGAGAATGTTTACAAATCAGGAAAAAACAAGCGAGGCTTCTATGAGCAAAGGGCCTCCCGGCAGGCTTAAATTTCTGGAGTTCACTCTTGTTTTTTCTTGTTGCCACCATCCAGGGTTAGGTTCTCTCATTCCAGAATAACCAATTATAATTGTGTTCTCAGCTGGAATGCTGAGCTAAACCATGTAGTGTACTGACCAGCTGAAATTCTTGTGCATTCCACTAAATTTAAGCACCGCTATTTGCAGAAATAACCAGACCACAATGCCTCTTGTCCACGCACTTGTCCCAAAAACCTTCGTGCAGCCGTGCCAGCTAGTCCTTGGTCCATGGATGAACTGGAAGAGAGTGCATTCCGGACTAGGATGTAGTTGTTTTCGCTCGTCCCTGCACTGCAATCGGGAAGTAAAACGTACGAATCAGCTTCTTTTAGATTGCGTTGGTGATTCTACCTAGTTAGAACCAATGTAGGAATACCTGGAACACTGCTGGTTAGAGGACGACAGCTAGGAATAGCCATCTCATTTTGTGCTGTTGTACTAAAACTGAGCTGTGTACTTTTGATTGCGCAGATAGAAATGATATGGAGATAGACATCCCTGTTTGCGCAAATATGACATACGGTTATCTAAATAGTGACAGATATTTGTAGTGGCATATGATTAACATCAGCATCTATTGTGTTATAATTTGCACTAGATTGACAGTATGAAAGTGCCCTTAAGTAAGTAGCATCACATCACATCAACACTGCCACTAGATTAAGATGCAGAACAATAGCATTAGTATTACTGTCTTGAGAGTAGCACATGGTCAGTAAATGTGCAATCAAATTTGTGCAGTTCCACTGGGATGAAGCAATGTTAGCGGTGTGAGATTTAAGTGTAACTACAAAAACACAATTCATGGGAAATAAAGCAAGACGGAAGCACTTCATAAAATGGTGGTGGCATTGCTTCTATTTATCGACAGCACTAGACCATTACTTATAGTGACATTAGGTGGCATTGCTTAATGCTTCATGTGATTTTACATTAACGGTAGCGATATGGGCGTAGGGACAGCAGCGGCATAAAGTGGTGAGGCAGATGTGGTTGCCGAGGGCGGCAAACACTCAGGCAGCATGTCTGCATTTGTCCCATTTTTTATCTCCTCGGCGACATTTCCTATGTGAGCACAGGAAATCTAGACCTGCTCATTCTCATTTGCGTTGTCCCCCAACACCCCTCACTTTCTTTCCTTTTTCCACCAAGAGACAGATCCACTTCCCCCCACCCTTCGCCATCCACCATGCTTTCTTTGCCTTTTCAACCAATAGACCGGTTGGGTAGCCAGTATGTACTACTTCCCCCCGTTTCCTCTCAGAACCAAGTCCTAGATTCATGCTATAGCTTTCCTAGTTTCTTCCCTGTTTGAACCAACTCTTAGATTCGACTGTATGAACTAGCGTTACCAATAATAATAGTAAAAGTCTGGGTGGCTTTGGAACAGCCGACGGAAGTAGAAAAAGATCCACACGCAGCCATGTGGGAGCTGGGGTAGTAGAGCAAGGCAGGTTTCGAAGGAATATATACGTGAGGGTCGTCGGCATGTGGGAAAGACGGCGTCGGGAGGCCGCATCTTGGTCAGAATAACGCAGGGAGGAAGAAGGGGTCGAGGCCCTCCCGAGCCGGCGCGGCCGCCGATCGAGACGTGTAGGCAGCCGTTGGTCTCCTCCCTCGCCGCCGACGACAGTTGAACGATGCACCTACACCCCTGCCCCGGTCGAGGTGGTCCGGCCGGATTTGTGACCAGCCGTGAGCAGAGAGAGAGTGTGGCCACCTATGTCTTGCTTAGATCTGGAGAGCATGAGAGAGTGAAAGAGAGGAACCCTAGTAAAGCAAGCACTAAGGCTCGTGCTTATATATATAGTGGAGTGATTTTGTTGTACCAGCTTCAAGAAAATGCTCTCCTACGTGTACCCGCGAGTGGGTCTGAGAGAACTAGTGCGTGCGTGCACCGCTTCTTTTCGTGAGAGTACAATATACTATGCCCAAAGAACGTTCTCCACAAGAGTAATAGTATAAGTGTGTGACGTGTGAGCTAAAATAAAAGGTGCGCGGCGTCTTTTCTTTTTTAGAAGTTCTGAGGGTAGGGTGTGAAGAGCACATATGTGTGTGACGTCTACCTGCAGATAGACGGTGGGTGCGAGAGGACTCGGGAGAGTCGTGACTCGTGAGGGTGCGTGTGTCCATAAATCATTATCAGACAAACGTTCTCCACAAGCTGTTTCCTGACGAATGCCGTAAGAACCGTTAGATCGGCATCCGACAGTGTCAGTTTTGCCATGTCATTTAACAGAGCAGCCACTCCTCCTACACACAAATCTTCCACGTGAGTGTTAGAAAGTGCCGTATGCTCCTCCCTCCGTTCGAAAATGCAGTCCATATAGCTTTATTGAAAATTCGAACCTCGCAAACTTTTACCGAGTTTTCGTGTACCAAAATGCACATATAGAATACCCAGTATATATCATTTCATTCATCTTCGAGAGGTAACTATAAAGATGGAGGAGGATTCTACAAAGAAAGACCGCCATATCACCTGCAGCAATTTCAACCATCCTTTGGTTAGGAGGAATATCATAGGAACTCTATATGATATAATTTTTATAGGATTTTTTCCTTTAGAGCCAATTGGTTCATAGGAATAGATTCATATACTCCACATTTCAAAGGAAATAAACATGATATCATTTTTATAGCTTTAGAGCCACTTGGTTCATATGAATGGATTCCTATACTCCCATAATTTCAAAGGAAAATAAACATTAGCGTATATTCAATAAAATGTTTCTATGATGTGAACCAAATGACATCTCTTTTCTAATCCCTCCTCATAGGAATTGAGATAGATGTCATCTCTAGATTCAATAGAGAAGTTCCTATGATGTGAACCAAATGACATCTCTTTTACAATCCCTACTCATGGGAATTGAGATACATGTCATCTCTTTCCCTACAACTTCCATGTATACATATTCTATTCCTAAATAGCTAGTATAAACCACTAGTAGCTTTTTTCCTAGACATGCAACTATGGCACAAGAACACGTCATGCATGCAAGTCATAAATCACATTGTTTTTTCTACTCTATGCATGCTAGCACCACATCATCAATTCGTGCATGTTACTCATAAGTTATTTCTTGCATTAAATTTTGCATTGACAATGTATGTGCTGGTCACGTGCACACATATGTAGTTCAAATTCACATTTTTGTTAGAAATGCCATTATTTTAACTGCAATTCATTTTTTCTCTTTGTACTCCCTTCGTCTAGGTGTGTAAGTCATCTTCCGAACCAAATAATCCCAAAACACTTTGGCACGGTACATTAACTCCCTCCTTGTTTCTTGTTTCGTGACTTATCAACCAATAAGAGATGTGGGCCGTGCATGATTTCCCAAAACACAA
This sequence comes from Triticum aestivum, assembly GCF_018294505.1. Classification (NCBI taxonomy): domain Eukaryota; kingdom Viridiplantae; phylum Streptophyta; class Magnoliopsida; order Poales; family Poaceae; genus Triticum; species Triticum aestivum. Next base: position 211,408,558 of record NC_057799.1, read on the forward strand.
GCACTTCTCCTTTGTTCTAGAATCTTCCGTATCATAATTGCCCAAACTTTGTTTTTCTAAATGAATTACCATTATTTGTTTTTTACTTTATGCTTTATAATGCACAATCCCATGAATCTTAACATTTTTTATAAATTGATTTTGAATGAGATTAACTATAAGAACTAAATGAACATCTACATCATGCATATATGACTCAAAGCTTTACATGCTATAGTGTGTATTTATTCATAATTTAGTTTCCAAATCTCATGCGTTCAATGCATGTACCTTACTAGTTTTGAGTAGAGTAGCAAATTTCATGCGACGACGGGTATATCAAAATGCAGGGCCCATGCATCATTGCCTTTCAGTCGAACCTATGCCCACAAGTTTTTGTATGTATATCTCCACTGGTCCCCGAGCCCAAAATGCTTCCTTGTTCCCGTAAAACCAAGCGGCCCACACATATTAAGGCATCGACTCGAACTCAATCCCTCTCCCGTTTACTATGACGTGGCCCCGCACGCCGTAGTACTCCTACAAACCCTACCGCCGCACACATCATCAGTTTTCTTCAAGAGGACGAACGAGAAGCGGATTTTATTGGATGTGGGGTTCCGGAAAACCCTTGAGGTTCGAACACTAGGGTGCGTGCGAAGTCTTTCCCTCCTACCGATCTACGCCCTAGCTCGCAAAGATCTCGCGGACGAACTCGACGAACTCGCAGCACAGAGAGACACGAGGTTTATACTGGTTCGGGCCACCGTTGTGGTGTAATACCCTACTCAAGTGTGGTGGTGGTGGATTGCCTCTTGGGCTGATGATGAACAGTACAAAGGAAGAACAGCCTCCTGAGGTTGAGGCGCTCTTGTGCTTGTCGAAATTGTGCGGGTGAGGATTCGATGCCTCCTACTGTGGTGGCTAGACCTATTTATAGAGGCCCTGGTCCTCTTCCCAAAGATCGAGAGGGAAGGGAGCCAACAATGGCGGGCGAATTTGAAGGGGGACAGCTAGTACAAGCTATCCTGACAAAAGCGGTCTTCGTCTGCGAAAAGCTCTGGTGATGACGCCGTCTTGGGCTCCACGATGACCTCCGTCTTGCCGTCCTCCTGGTCTTGGTCTTGTTGCACCAATATAGCATCCTTTGCCTGATGCCTTGGTACTCTTCGCCTGCGTTGGCCTCCTTAACACCAAAGAGGAAAGAAGGACGCTGCGTGCGCTAGCGCCCGCCTGGTGCCTTTCGTCATGGCTCACGTCACGAGGGCCTCGTGAGGTTTTGCCCTGCCTTGATATCTCCGCTCCTCGCGAGCCTGCCTGGTTAGGATACTCCTGAGGAGGTCTTGCATCGTCCGCCTCGCGAAGCTTGGACCCTCGCGAGGGTCTTGGATGCCCTGTTGATGAAGATGGGCCGTACGGCCTGCTGGCTTGGTCACGCTGTGGGCCGCAGGCAGGCAAGTCTGGGGACCCCCCGTTCACAGAACAGCGACTGTAGCCCCCGGGCCCAAGGTGCGCTTGGGCTTGGCTTCGCGGCGAAGCCAAGGGTCAAGTTCAGAGCACCGCGGGCCCCAAAAGCCTGCGACCTCGGTTGACGCATGGCGGTTGATTGGACGTGGGCGTCTCCGCGTCCCCATGCTACCTCGGCGACTGCACGACTTGACAAGTCCCTGCGACATGCAAGGAAAGCCATCATTACCTGCGATCGTGGGAGACGCCGGTTGGCCTTCTCTTGCTATAAATGGGGAGTGGGGCAGAGCCCCCGCTGCTCATCTCTTCCTCGCTCGCTTGCTTCTTGCTCATTGCTCCACTGCCGACAACAATGGCGCCCATCAGAAGGTTTTCTACTGAAGAGAAAGGAAAGGCTCCCCGTGATGATCCGGGGCCTCTTCCGCCAAAGAAGAGGTCGATTTATCGCCGTGACAAAGCGGCGATGTAGGTGGTGTCGAGGCCTTGGTGCGAGCGGCATCCTCCGGGGTACCCGCTACCCTTGTACGCCCGAGCCGAGGGCTTGGGAGGACGAAGCGACGAGCAGCGCCGCCCACGCCGTGTCCGGAGCCGCCGTGCTGCGGTGACGCGCGCCGCCGCCCCTTGGATCCACGCCGTTGACTCCTCGCGCAAGTTGGTGCTATGGGCGCCGATGCCTCCAAGCTCCTGGATCTGCTTCCCGCGGTTCTTCTCCGACGTGATGCCGCTGAGGGGGCCTCTCGAGCTCTGGCTGCAGCATGCCGACTACAGCGCTCCGGCGACCGGAGCGGAGATCGAAGCGGTTCCCGCCGGCAAGATCTTCATGACCCGCGGCTGGGGGGAGATCACACGAGTCTACCGCGCGAGGGGCGCCCTCGCGATCCACTTCGAGTATGATGGCGCTTCCATGCTCTTCTTCAAGGTCTTCGACGCCGAGGGCCGCCGCCTGGAGTGCTGCCCCGGAGAGGAGCGCCAAACTAACGCGCGCTCCGCTCGCGGCTACTCCAGCAGCAGCAGCCCCCGGGAGTGCAGCAGCTCTCCTGAGCTTTACGAGACTCCGGAGACGAGCGACGCCAGCTACGTGCCCCCGAGCTCTCGCCGCGCCCGGAGCAGAGCTGCGGCGTCCGGCCGTCGCCGCCGCTGATCTGGATGGGGTTGGCGCCAGTCTCCCATGGCCCACTGTTGATGATGGCGCCCGCCACGGAACGATGTAGATAGGATTCCCCTTAGTGTAAGCTTTTGCTTCCTGCGAAGAACCATGAATCACCCCGTGGGGGCATGTAAGGATCTGTAATGTCTTTTGTGCTTATCTTCCTCGTTATGATAACTTGGTGAACGCACGTCCCGTTAAGGCTCGGTCCCCCCTTTCTTTCCTCGCGATAGCTTGTTGCTCTACGCTGAGAGGTCCCGGTCCCCAGGCAGGCTACAGCCGTCGCTGGTATGCCAGGTTGCGTGCCGTGGTCAAGGCCAGGAGGTGTGTGGCCCGAGGTCTAGTAAGAGCCCCTGAGGCGCGATGCTCAGGGGGTCCCCCTTAGCGCTCAAGTAGCCATGGTAAGGCAAGAAAGGGACTCGATGTGGCCGCAACGGGGCTGCGGCGAGTGTGACCCTTAGGCCCCAACAATTAGCCAATTCAAGAACGGGACTTATCTTGTTGATTTCGCGGCGATTCCTGATGTTGCGCCAGGGCTGCGCGCCTACTTGCGTGGCATTGCTAGAGTGGCCCATATGATTTCCCTCTCCTCATGCTCTCATTAGTGCTCTACGTCCTCAGGTCCCGGCCCTCGAGCGAGCTCAGCCGCCGCTGGTATGCCAGGTCGCGATGCCGTGGTCAAGGCCAGGGGGTGAGGGCTGGAGATCCAGTAAGAGCTCCTAAGTCGCGATGCTCAAGAGCCCCCTTTTAACGTGCAAGCGAATTGTACGAGAGAAAAGGAGATTCGCGGTGCCGCCTGCTCTCCTTCTCACGGGATCCCTGTGAACTGGCACAAGAAGAAACATGGTTTGTCGTTACAGCTGTTAGCCTGCCGCTGGTTGCTCTGGATGGAATGGAGGCACTGAGGGCCTGGTGAGGTGACGTGCGCGGGGCGTGCCGCGAGCCAGAGCTCGACCGCTCAGGTTTGTCGACGTGACAGGGACGGACCCATGCATCAGCGCCGTGCCTGTGTGAAGGCCCCGGGGGAGGCGATGATTGGGCTGGTGGAAGCAGTTGGCAGGTTAAGCATGGAGAGCAGATCAACTTGGATAAATGCAGGAAGGTACATGCCACTGGGTCCAGCCCGAGCGGCTTGGGGATGATGCAGCCCGAGGGGCGCCCCCAGCAAGGTAAGCTAAAGACATAAGCAAACGGGATACATGCCACTGGGACGGACCCACGTGGCCTGGGAATAATGCAGCCCGAGGGGTGCTCCCAGCTAAACGAGCTTGGAAGATGTCACCTAGTTCTGTAGATGAAGTAGAGTTGGTGCAGCTGAAGGCGTGCGCTGAAGAAAGGACCCCTCATGAGCCACCAGGACCCTGAGCCTCGGGAGGCTCAGGGGGCTCGGGAGGTTCCCTGAAGATCGTCTCCATCTCCTCGAGGACGGCGTGGTACCTGGCCTCCTGATAGGCCGACGCCACGCTCGGCAACCCGAAGGGCATGCGAACGTAGCTGTGTGGTGGACCTTCGCAGCAGCCCACACGCGATGGCCAGAATCGCTCGTGATATGCGGCCCTGTTGAGCCCGGGGACGTCAATGCAGACACGCAGCCCAACATCCTCGCCAGGACGCGGAGCTGCGCCTCGTGAGCAGCGGTCGCCGCGCATGGCCCTTGCATCTTGCAGTTCCTGAGTGGTCTTGGTGATGAACTCCTGGGTGGTGGGCACTCCTTGCCCTGTGCTCTCCTGAGGGACACGTGCCGCGAAACGCGCCTCCAAGTGGTGCCCAAGCACCTCCCTCGTGAGGTTGGCAAGGTCTGAGGCCCTCCAGAAGAGAGCCCCCGAGCCCTGCCTGAGGAGGGCGCCAGGCGCACCTTCCTATGCGATGGAGGGAGGCGTCCCTGGAGCGGGCGCTGATCCTGACGAGGCTCCTGCCATGACGCCATCTTCCTGAGGTCCTGCACGGCGCGGCTTCTTCTTCTTGGGGATGGCCTCTGGAGGGCCTTCACTTCTGCTGTCGGGGTCATCGATTGGTGCGGCTTGGAAGGCGCGCTCGAGGGAGCACACCGCATCCCTCTCTTCATACGGGGCCGTGATGATTCCTCCACTTCCTGGCATCTTGAGAACGTTGTAGCCGTGATGAGTGACTGCCATGAACTTGGCCAGGGCTGGATACCCGAGGATGGCATTGTACGGCAGGCGGATGTGCGCGACGTCGAAGTCGATGAGCTCGGTGCGGTAGTTCTTGTGCTCCCCGAAGGTGACAGGCAGGCGGACTTGCCCTATCGGTGTGGTGGAACCGTCGGTCACTCCTGAGAAAGGCTTGGTGGGCTCGAGCTATTCGTATGGCACTTGGAGGTTGTCGAACGTGTCGACGGACAGGACGTTGAGCCCTGCGCCGCCATTGATGAGGGTCTTGGTGACCTGCACATTGCTGATGACTGGGGAACACAACATAGGGAGGGCGCCAGCGGTGGCTGCGCACTTGAGCTGATCCGCCGAGTTGAAAGTGATGGCGCATTGGGACCACCTGAGCGGGCGCGTGGCTTCGAGCTTGGGGAGCACCGCGTTCACCTCGCGAGCGAACTGTTTGAAGATGCGCTGAGAGGCTGGGGCCTGGGCACCGCCCAAGATGCAGGTGATCGCACGCGGCTCCTGGAATCCCCCAGCCCCCTTGTCCTGGTGGTGGTTGTCGTTCCTCCTAGGTGGCGGCAGCGGGGGAAGACCGGTGTTGCCTTGGGGGCGATCCTCACGAGGCGGGTCCCTCCAGGCGCCCTCGCGAGGTTGGTCCTACCAGCGGTCCTCGCGAGGCCGGTCGCGCCACTCCTGGCGTGGGCCACGGTCGTACCAGCGTCCGCCTCCACGTCCTCCTCCGCGGCCGTAGCCCTGGTCGTTGCGCTCGGGGTGTCGACCGTAGCGTCCTTCCCGTATGGCTCTGAGCTCTTGACAGTCACTTGTGTTGTGGGTGTTCAGGTTGTGGAAGGCGCAGAACGGTCGGCCGTTCTTGGATGACTCGGGCTGATCTCTGCCCCGCTTGGTGTCAGGCTTCGCTGCGAGCACGACTGCCTCCTTGCGCTTCACGTCCTTGGCCATGGCCTTCTTCTCCTCCGCTCTTGCGGCTGGCAGCTCGAGGAGAGAAAGGCGCCCCTCCTCAGCTCTTGCGCACTTGGTCGCCAGGTTGAACAGCTCCTGAGAGGTGCAGAGCTCCTCGTGGATGGCAAGCTCTTCCTTCATCTTGACATCACGGACGCCGTCAGAAAATGTGGAGATGATGGCCTCGTCCGTGACCTTGGGGATCTTGAGGCGGGTGTTGTTGAAGTGCTGGATGTACTTCTGGAGGGTCTCTCCTGGTTGTCGCTTGATGCGGCGTAGATCACCCGCGGCCGGTGGGCGGTCGCGCGTGCCCTGGAAGTTGGCGATGAAGCGGTCGCGCATCTCGTCCCAGGAAGAGATCGAGCCGTGCTGCAGGTTCAGGAGCGAGGAGTGGGCTCCATCCTTGAGAGCCATGGGAAACCAGTTCGCCATGACTTTTTCGTCGCCGTTGGCCGCTTCGGTGCTCAGCTCATAAAGCTGCAGGAACTCCGCGGGGTCGGCGGTGCCGTCGTAGCGAGGAGGCAGATCCAGCTTGAACTTGCCTGGCCAAGCGACACTACGCAGCTCGAGGGTGAAGGCGCGGCAGCCAGCCGTGGTTTCCTGGGCCCGCTTCGGAGGTGGAGCTTGGACTTGGCGGGGTCCGCGCTGCGCCGCTGCAGGCGGTGCGCGGTCTTGACGAGGTGGCGCAGGGAGCGTAGGTGCAGCTTCTCGCGGCCGCGGAATTTCTTGGCAGCTTCTCTCTTCGCGCGCGGGCGCCGGGCATGGTGGATCACGCCGCGGAGCCGCGCGCCTTGGTGCCAAGGCTCCATCTTGGGGCTGAGGTGGTGGAGGCATGCCATGAGCCCCGTTGCCCGCGGCTGGTTGAGGGGGAGGCAGAGAGTGGGACGGCGCCGGGGAGCCCCCTGCAGCGCGGACGAGCTCGGTGACGCGGTCGAGCCACTCCTCGTATAGGTCGTCGACGGGGCGGTAACGCAGGAGCTCGTTCGCCGCGAGGAGCAAGACCCGTGCCTCCATGGGAGCGCGGTGCGCGTGGGACGAAGAACCAGCAGGGGTCAGTGATGGAGTAGCGGTGTGGCCGTCCTGCCGCACCAAAGGATGCAGCGAGGATGCCTGCTGCTTGTTCCTCGCCGGGCCGGTGGCAGCGTTGGCGGCGGGAGACAGAGAACGACGAGGTGGCCTGCCGATGGGAGCCGTCTAAGCGACGCAGGCGGTGAGGGCAACCCGACGCTCAGCTCGAGCACGGCAAGCATCCGCCATGGAGACGATGAAGCGGCGGAGCGACGAACTGATGGAAGGGAAGCTACGGCGCACGCCTACCTGGCGCGCCAAATGTCGGATGTGGGGTTCCGGCAAACCCTTGAGGTTCGAACACTGGGGTGCGCGCGAAGTCTTTACCTCCTACCGATCTACGCCCTAGCTCGCAAAGATCTCGCGGACGAACTCGACGAACTCGCAGCACAGAGACACACGAGGTTTATACTAGTTCGGGCCACCGTTGTGGTGTAATACCGTACTCCTGTGTGGTGGTGGTGGATTGCCTCTTGGGCCGATGATGAACAGTACAAAGGAAGAACAGCCTCCTGAGGTTGAGGCGCTCTTGTGCTTGTCGAAATTGTGCGCGTGAGGATTGGATGCCTCCTACTGTGGTGGCTAGACCTATTTATAGAGGCCCTGGTCCTCTTCCCAAAGACCGAGCGGGAAGGGAGCCAACAATGGCGGGCGAATTTGAAGGGGGACAGCTAGTACAAGCTATCCTGACAAAAGCGGTCTTCGTCTGCGAAAAGCTCTGGTGGTGACGCCGTCTTGGGCTCCACGATGACCTCCGTCTTGTCGTCCTCCTGGTCTTGGTCTTGTTGCACCAATATAGCATCCTTTGCCTGATGCCTCAGTACTCTTTGCCTGCGCTGCCTCCTTAGCACCAAAGAGGAAGTAAGGAGGCTGCGCGCGCTGGCGCCCGCCTGGTGCCGTTCGTCATGGCTCACGTCATGAGGGCCTCGTGAGGTTTTGCCCTGCCTTGATATCTCCGCTCCTCGCGAGCCTGCCTGGTTAGGCTACTCCAGAGGAGGTCTTGCGTCATCCGCCTCGCGATGCTTGGAGCTTCGCGAGGGTCTTGGATGCCTTGTTGATGAAGATGGGCCGTACGGCCTGCTGGCTTGGCCACGCTGTGGGCCGCAGGCAGGCAAGTCTGGGGTCCTCCGTTCCCAGAACTCCGACAGATTTGTAGTGGACGTGCTTTAAAAAAAGGATTTGTAGTGGAGGCCCCTACCCTAGGGTGCCCTAGGTAGCTGCCGCACGCATCATTGATTTTACCTTTTCTTTATGCTCTTGCGCACTAGAGTGAAATGATGGTTGATTTGTCCGTCCATCTTAATGCGGGAAAGGTGGGGCTTTGTGATACGACCCCTCATCGCTCATTTACTACTACTACGGCGCTACGACCGGGGGCCTCCAAGTCCAACCGCTGCTCCGAATTGTAATTTGGTGCATCGCACGTGGAACAAGACGGTGGATGAGCCACATGTCGGCCAAAGGGGTCCTATTAAGTGTGTCACCATTTCGAGTGCGGACTGACCCTGCTTGAGTTGCTACGCCAACACGACAGGAGCAGCCTACCACTTGGTTTTGTTCCTCGGTGAATCCCGACTATATTGATCTAAAATGATACCTACTGTACTACCCTCTCCGTCTCGGTTTATAGTTCTCTCGGTTTCTCCTCCTTCTTGGTCACGGTGCACAACCTAAGATGACTTATTCACCTAGACGAAGGGAGTACTGTTCATCACATATATAGCCAGTTAAATTCTCAACCTAGAACGACGTGCATTCCCTGTAAACCGATACGGAGGAAGTAGTAAAAATAATGGTTGATTCGTCCGTCTGGGAAGGTGCGGCATTGTGATTTGACGTCTCATTGCTCATTACTACTACTGGGGCGGTACGACTGGGGTGCGTCCCCCCTGCTGTTGTGCACTGTTAGTTGGTGCATGACATGTCGACCCGGTTGCTATATGTCCCACATGTCAGCGAGAGGAAGTACAGAATTCATGAAAGCGAGCGTCGATGGAGGAGTACAAGACACAGCTTGGTTTTTGCTGCTTCGCGCGATCCATCGATACAAACCTGGACTAAAAAAGGCGAGGGCGGGTCTTTTCCCACGCGGCAAGCAGGGGAGTTTGGCTTAGTCTGTTCGAGGCAACAAGGCAGGAAGGGAAAAAAGCAAATAAAGGTTGAGCGACTTAGTTTTGGGAAAATCTGATTTTACGGAGTACGTACCTAGTATGGAGGTAGTATACTACTTACTACTCCCTCCTTTTCGGTTTATAGGGCTCGTCTAAAAAAATTCGTTTTTCCGTTATATAAGTCTCAATTCTACTAGTAGTAGTAGTACCATCACATGTTGGATTACGAGGTGCGTTAAATCACCCGATGCAAGCATTGTCAAGAGAAAACTCACCAATGCATGTAGAAGTTCATGCAAATTTAGTGGTCATTCATGCTTTCATTCTAATTAATGCCTCGGTAAACATAACTTCTTGAGAAAAATGAGCGTACATTACTTGTGAAACTACGAAATTAATTCCACCACTCACCGTCTACCTTGGTTGGAGGGATTTTGAAATTGAGCCATAAACTGGAAAGGAGGGAGTAGTAACATAGCCTAGGGTAGTTTGCTGCACCACGGACTCCATGGAAATTGCTATTGTAGTACTACTCCTATATACTACTCCAAGTAAATTGAGCCATAAACTGAAAAGGAGGTAGTACTACTAAAGGACATATATTCCAAACAATATGATAATCTCTCTAACCAAGGTAGGGACGAGGAGTAAACGGAGGTAGTAGTAAAATTTTCTCCTCGTCCTGCGAGCCACTGCGCCCGTGGGCGAGGGAGAGGGCGTAAGGCTTAGTACTACTACCTCCGTCCTGGTTTATAGGTCACCTTTGTAGTTCGTGCCAATATTTTACCAAATATTTAGCGAACAAAATGTTAATGCATGTAAAAAAAAATTATATCGTTGGATTCGTATTTCAACATAGTTTTCAATGATATAATTTTTGGTAACATGCACGAACGTTTTGTTAGTTAAATCTATAGTCAAAATTTGACACAATATACAATGGGGACCAATAAACCAATATACAATGAGTAGTAGTAAACAAGCTTCACCTCGTCCTGTGAGCCACCGCACCCGTGAGCAGGGGAGACGGCGTAGTAAGCAAGCTTCTCCTCGTTCTGCGAGTTGACGGGACACATCAAAAGTAATACGTATAGAGCATCTCGAGTGTATAGAACCTTGCCTCTAAGGTAGGCCCCACAAGGTTTGCCTCTTTTTTAACATAACGCGTCAAGTCGCAATTTGTTTGTTCACCCGTGGTAGACGATCCTCCATCAAGTGGACAACCAGTACACGTGTCAAATTACCATGTGGGCTGCCTTTTCGTACAGAAAAGAGCTCCACCGTGTTCCCACGCGGGTGTGGTTGGGAAAGAGACGGGAGTACGTGCACCGTGCGTGCACCTCTTCTCTTCGTGCACGTCCCCCACCTATGTGGGTTTGTGTGAGAGAGATACAAACCTAGACATAATGCGTCGTCCATCCCCATGCCTCCGCCCAGTCCGACCACCAGTCACCACCACGCCCCACTCCTCCTCTCCTTAGAGCATCTCCAATGTATGGAGGCAGTGCGGCCTCTAAGCTGGGCCCCACGTTAGTGCCTCTAAGCATGAATAAAAGTTCTGCAGTGTATAAAGATTTTAACATGCCTCCAAGGTGGAGCCCACCATAAGCCTACAACAAATAAAAAATCCAAGTTACAACTTCTCATCCGCGTGCCTGCATGTCTCTTACCGCCTCTCTTCTTTTCTTCCATTTGTTTATTCACTTGGAGGCTGCCTCTAGTCTTGGAGACGACTCTAAGCATAGAGGCAGACAAACTAAATCGTGCAGTGTATAGAGGCAGACTAGAAATCCTTAGAGGCGCAAAAACATCACATTGTGGATGCCTTATCTCTCATCTTTCTCGAGACTAGTAATGTGGCCGTGCGTTGCAACGGATCCAAAGTAGAATAATACTTGTTCACAAACTTGAAAGAAAACACTCTTGTTTTGATATACATATATACCACTAAAAATATATTTCGTTTCACTCAAAATATATTTCTCACGTTGTTTTGATGAGGCGAGGGAGGGATGTGGTTGCTTTCAAGATAATAAGGGGTTTTCTTCAAATTGGAGCAGAGAAGTGGGCTATTGTTGCAAAAATGCCAGAACTTACCTCGCAGCAATTAGATGTGGATCTAATGGTCAGAAATGACGGATGGCAGACACACCATCATCACCAACTGAGTCTTTTATAGGAGTAGAGATATTATTTTTTCGATGAAATTCTCGAGATACCATTTTTCCTATGAAATTCTCGAGATATCATTAGTTTTTACATATGGGATTACTCCTACATGGGTCAATCACAAGAGGTGTTTTGTAAAAAATATGCATCTTGATGTTCCCTGCAATGCACGGGCATCTTGCTAGTCCATGAAAGCAACACATGGCAAAATTTCACGGCGAACGAGGGATTTTAATCTGCTGGGAGGGGCTGTCTGGATTTTGCCTGGGGTAGCCAAATATTGGCGACCCTTTTGTCCACCGGTGCCTTTGCCACCGATGAACGAGGAATGACTCGGGTGCTCAAGCATCCTCCAGTGCGCACGTTGGAGACGAGCTCGCACGAGCTATGCTTTTTTTTGTCCCACCACGCCGCCCGAGCCGGCCGCAGACCGACCAGTGACCCGCATATTGCGCCATCCAACCGTAGCCGCACTCATTCTGACAGCAACTCAACCAACCGGACGAAATTCATGCAAACACAGCGATATTTCTCATAAACAATGACGGAGTTCATATAAAATACCGGATTTTCATACAAACATGACGTACTTCATTACATTCAAATCAACTAAGCGGTGCTAGTTCTAGACAGCACAGATATATAATACCTAGCCTAAATGGTCGCCCGCCAATCCATTTGTGTTCCTCTTGTCCGGCAGCACGATCACCGGACTGCCGGGAGTCCCGGAGGTATATGCTTCAGTGTAAAGGACGGCTCGCTTCCCCACTGCCGAAGCCGAAGATGATGGTGGAGGGGGGCTTCTCCGCTTCCGTGGAGCCCATACGGGGTCGACGAAGGTCCTCACAACAAAATGATCCGGCAAGAAACCTGCTGTGTACGCTGGTGTCGCCTCCGCGGTGGCCTTCATGGGACCCAAGCGGCGGCGGCCTCCCGTGTTCTACTTCTCCTCGATGATGGCGGCGGACGCGGAGGTGCTGGCCACTGACTCGTCGCTCTCCGCGCACCTGGCTTCTGTCTCTGCTTGCATGGCGCGGCCGCCGGCATGGGAGTCTCAGCTACAGAAACGGGAGACGCGGTAGCAGACACGGGAGGCGCGGTACGAGGCGGCGGCGTGGACGGCAGCGACGACGCCCGTGCGCCGCTCTGCGTCGACCTGGCCCGGAGCGGCGAGTTGCTGAATCGCGCGCCGGCTTGAGGTGGCAACTAGCTCCGTCGGGCGAGGGGAGGGAGGTGGATCAGCGAGCTGCATAGCTCGTATCCGGCGGGCTCGGCGGGCCACCCAACCGGCTTGGATGCGGGATAACTACTCTTCGTAAGCCATTGTAAGAGTGGACAAAATGGTGAAGGAGGAGATAGGGGAGCGGCGGAGGGGTGCGATTCTTGGCCAGCGTTTGGCCTCATTTAAATATGAGATTAAATATACGGCAGACGGGAGGAGCTCGGCCGGCGTTGTGTTTAATGCCGGCCCTGTCATGAACGGACGTGTGTCCAGAGTGGGCTTCTCGACTTCCACACGGGTTTGATGGAGGCGTTTGAATGCGACAAGGAGGCGTGTTTAGCCGCGCGTGCATCAAGTGGCGCCCTCGACTTTGACGTACGACACCGCGCCATTCTTCCACTGACGTGTGGGCTCTTTGGGTACATGGCCTGCATGTCAGTGACCCAACGCAGGCAGCGCACGGCAGAGCAACTTTTGGTGGGCCAGGGCGTTCAGAAGCGGGCATTTCATAAACCGATAATTGTTCATTGAGTGTGACGTCATCTATTTCATCTAGATAAGCCTACTATATAATGTAAGAGAATTTTAAAATTTACATATATACGTTGACAGCCCGTTCGATACATTGTGATTCATAAAGACCGCTGCAAACATCAATGTTCTGCTTATCACAGACAATATTGATTAAACCTTGCAAAAAAGATAAGATTGATTAATACCCGTAACAATCCATGTCCTTAACAAAGGGTGCGTGCACGTATAGGTTGAGCGTGTGTCTTGCGTCGTGTGCGGTGTCGCCGGTGTGCATGCAGGCATGCGAGTGTTGCGTGCGTGCATGTGTACGTTTCAGTTTTGCATGCATGTGTGCACACGTGCGTGTGTTTGTGAGTGCATGTGTACGTGTCAGTGTTGCATGCCTGCATGCGTGCGTGTGTTCGGTATGTGTACGTGTCAGTGTTGCATGCGTGCGTGTGTTTGTGCAAGTGTTGTGTGAGTGCATGTGTACGTGCAGGGCTAGGCTACACGTCAGTCGACTGACTTTTTCATCTCTTGTCAGTAGATTTTCCAGCCGTTGGATACAAAATCAAGGGCCTGCAGTTTATCTTCAACCTCCACCCCTTGAGCCGCCAGCCACCGCCGGCCGAACCGCCATCCGCCGCTGCCCGCAGCCACGCTGGCCCGCCCGCCACGAAACCACTCCCCACCGCCGGTCCGCCGCCCCGACCATCCCTCTAGGCCCCCCACGCCGAGCTTTTTCTCCGGCGATCCCCACGCCACCACCCAATCACCGCGCCCCCCACCGCCGGCGACTGCCAACCAGAGGTCTCACGACTTTGAATCCCCACCGACCACTAATTTATTACCATTTCTGTCCTTCATATACGCGCTGACGGGTAGGCCCTATGATAATGTGCGCTGCTGAATGTGGACCATTTGACTGGTCAATTGATCGTGTCATCAACAAATTACAGAGCTGTATGGTGAGCCAGTGACCGTATGATCACCCTAAAATGTATTTTATTAACACAGTACAGACTCAAACTACCATTTATTTCTTTCATATACGCGCTGACAGGTGGGCCCCACGGTTACGCGCCCCGATGGTGCAACACTAGTTGCGCCACGTGGAACGTTTGACTGGTCAATTGATTGTGTCATCAACAAAATACGGAGTTGTACGGGTGAACCAGTGACCGTATAATCACGACATGTATTTTTTTAACACGGTACAAACGCAAGCGCTCATATCTACGCGCAAGCACTCACCGCTATAAGTGCACACACGCAGACCCTACCCCTATGAGCACCTTCGAGAGAGTGAGCCAGCATATGATCTTGAGATTTTACGAAGTCACCATAGGTGCCTCGTAGTCGAGTGGAATGTCTCCTCCCACTGAATGCATATCGCCGGAAAAATACTGAAATTAACCCAGGATAAATGCGAGCACCAGGACTTTAACCCTGGTGGGCTCGAGAAACCACTGTCCTCCTAACCATCCAACCACAGGTTGGTTAGCACCACAAAATGTATGTGCTGACCGTGATGAGCTTATTCTGAAGTCTAGTGACCATATCGTGCTTTCGCTTCAAATACAATGACCGTAAGTGTCGTCAACAAAATACGGAGCACGCATCAAATACAATGTCTGTTAGTGTCATCAACAAAATACGGAGATGTATCGTCATCTAGATACCGTATGATCACCACGAGAATATATACGGTGACCGTAATGAGCATATTCTGAAGTCCACCGACCGTATAGTGCTTTCGCTTGAAATACAATGACCGTCACGCGTGAAGTGTCATGGGCATGCATACTTTTAGAGGGCCGAGAGATAGTTTGTGTGCGTACGTGAAAGTGGTGTAGAAAGAGGGGGTGTCCGGTGGAGACAAGGAGAGATATGCCCTTCGTTTCTCTTTCCCGTGACTAATATTTTAGGAGAAAATATAAACATTCACAATGCAGAACAAATAATTTTGGATGCACCATGCAATTAACTTTCATGTATTAGTGGCCGATTGCGTGTCTGGTGTGGTGGGCACATCATTTCTAGTTGGAGTGGGCACATCATTTCTAGTTGTGGTGGGTCAACATGAGGACTCATGGGTCGGTTCCATCCTGCACCACATAGGTTGGACCGAGACACATTATACGAAGACCCATGTGGAGGACTCGGCGTACAACACGAAGCTACCAGAGTCATGGAGGACTCTATCCCCACTAGTGATAAGCCGACTATATATGATTTGTAACCCTAAGCCCCGACTATGTTATAGAAGCCTGGGGGCTAGTTCGTCGCTAGTATACACACACGCAGAATGCCTGGTATTCACGTGTACTTTGTACACACCCCTATCACTAATATACAGTACCAGGAGTAGGCTTTTTCCTCAACTGTAAGGGTCCGAACTTGGGTAAAACCTTGCCTCGTATTACCATCCAGCCTAATAGTCAGGGATATCCTACTGAATGATCTGATGGAATCATATCTGCCAACTACTAAGAGAGAGGTGTGTCTGTGGGGGGGGGGGATGTGTGCGAGAGAGGCCTAAAGATAATGTGCGTGCAGGAGACACGTAGGCACATATATGTGCGTATAGAGGGCTAGTAGAGACCATGCGTGTGTATATATGCATGTGAGAGAAGTAGTGTTTTCCAACTGAGATTAGTGAAAATAGTGGTACATAGTAGTCAGAAAGAGAGAGAGAGAGAGAGATACAGAGAGAGTGTGTGCGTGAGACACCCTGACACCCCGACACCCCGGGAGAGATTGTGAGCATGTGTGAAAGCGAAATGCCGATGTATATAAAGTGTGTGCACTTATGTGTTAGATAGAGAGATATATAGCACGTTTGTGAGAACGGGCCGAGGCATAGTGCATCTACGTGTAAAAGGCGGTTCTACGCATTAAATTAAAATATAAATGGCATTATTATTTTTGGATGAGATCATGAATATTGCAATTTGCGTATGAACGAAAATTGGTCTATCAGACACCCATACTCTATTGAATTCTAACATGTGCATGTGTTTATTTCATATTATCGATCCATAGAGTGAGAGCGGTTTGAAATACAGGCAATGCATTGCTTTTGCAATTCATATATAAACATTAATTAGTGCACTCCAGGTTGTTAGTGAGAAGCACTTTATACATTTGTCACTTACATGGATACATTCAAAATTGCTAGCTACGAAATAGAATACATGTTGAATTCAACATAAAGGGGGTTTCGAAGATTCAAATTCATAGGAAGTGCATTCATCTATTTGAACCCGAGATAATGGCATTTGTAAATCAGATCTAAAAGGGGGCATCAATCTTTGTTGTGCGTTTGAACATGCTATATATTCATACACATTTCTAACTTTTTTTTGCAACCAAGGAGATTATATCTGGAACCATGCATGAACTGAGGTAAGTTGCATATTTTTTAATACATACTCGTGTACAATGTATATTCAAATGTACCCCATCCATTCGAAAATAATCGTAGTTTTAGGACTTTCAAGAGTAATGATTTGTGAAGTTTGACAAATCCTGAAAGTTCAGTTCAAGAGAACCGAAAACATTAATGCTTCTTCTCCCAAATATTGAACGAAGCGCCAAATAAGCCTCTGGTCACCCGAAACCACGCGAGACTAATGTTTGGTGGTAGGAAATTACTGTCCTGACTCTGGCACGTGTAGCCTATCGGCCCGATGTCCAAAGGTCTAAACCGGGGTAGGTTTGTAACTTCACCAACATGCCAGTCTCAACCGCCTCCTAGAAGCATTCATACGCTGTGGGCGCGTAAAACACCCATGCGCTCTGCCGAAACCTATCCCGCCCACCATTTGGGACACCTGAGATTACTGTCCTACCCCCAACCCGCAATATGTCTGAAATTTTAGATGGGGGCAAAGTTTGTAACTTTCCCCAAATTTCAAACAAGCGCGTCCCAAACCGAAACATTATTCACCCTTAGTTCCCCCTCCCTCCGTTTCCCCATTCATACTCCGTGGGTGCCAAAACGCCCTCTCCACCAGCCGTGAAACCCAAGCCTCCTCCGTCCTCCACCCCATCGTGCCCAATCCACCGCCGCCCTCCTCCATCACGCCGGAGCCGGTACCCCGACGTCGTCGTCCAACGCAACCGCAATCGCAACGCCCTCAAGGACTTAGCAGCTGAAGCCGAGGTAGAGCTACCTCCATGACACCCACGCCGACGTGCGCTGTACCAGAACCACTTCGACCACGTCGTCCTACGCCTCACCGCTACTGCTCCACTGTCGCAACCGTCCACATCACTGGAGCTGTTCCCGCTACGCCGTCGTTCGCCGCCTCAAATTTGGTTCCCCGCTGCCGACAGGCGGCCACCACACCACCCTCAACAACTTGGCCATGGGTTCGCCAAGGCTCCACCGTCCTCCACAACTTCTCGTTTCCAGCAAACCACAAGAAGATCGTTGGAAAAGCAGAAGGAGGACATAGCACTGCCAGCAGAGAGAGGTACTCCTCTTCCCTTATTCGTGCAAATCTTACGTCTGTGCTCACACCGTATTCATCCCACGAAAGAAATTAGTTGAGCGCTTGGTACTGCATCTTCTTCGTGATACTAAATGCACAAGGTTTCCTCCCATTTACTATTTCACCTTTGCTAGAGGTCAGTAGCCCACCTGGATTTTAATTCAGGGTTAGTCGAATCGCAATTAAAAGAAGCAGCACCCGCTTAGGCGCGCGGAGCACCTAGTCCGCCTGTTCACCGGGGAAGCGGTGCATCGGTGTCTATCATAGGGGTGTGGGGCGCAGGAGCTGCTTGAGCCCGATCTAGAGGTCGGCGGGGCTTGAAGGGATGGTCGGGGCAGTGCCAAGCACGGTGGTGCGGTGAGGTCGAGGGGAGGGCGGAGGCAGGGGACTGGGCCCGTGGTCGCTGGCGTTTCGAGGAAGAACGTAACACTAACTGGCTGGAGGTAGATGATGGTGATCTGCCCGTTCTTTGTACATCGGACGGTGCAGAAAAATGGACTGACCTATTTGTTTTCAGTCGACTGTTATTTTCATAGGACCACACCTTGTGGTGTGCTGGAGGAGCATCTGCATTTCCCAGCCATCCCTGTGCTCATATTTCAAAATCCTAGAATCTAGTAATTTCGTGTGCCATGCATGTTGTAGAGCTATCATATGTCTCCCATCATTTATTTCTCACCAACCTGCTATCTGCTACCTTTACACTGTACTAATTGTGCACACAATTCACCCATACTCATACTATTGGCTTTTTATGCATGGGTATTTCAGACTCTGACGCAGTGTTGATGAATACGAAAAAGAAAAGACAGAAGTCACTCCAGTGTAATTCGAAGATAAGCAGTAAGCGTCTCAGCGCTCTAAAGGGTGCAGTGCCAACAGATGGAGACAGTAAACGTAGCTCTGCAGTTGATGATCTCAATTGCCACACACAACCATCCCAGGTGCTTGCTTTAACTTCGCACTGTCAAATGTGGTTGCATGTTGCATATGGTGTCTAGCTTGTATTGCTTCCAATTTGGTTAAATTGCATCAGCTTACTTTACACATTATACCTTTGATAATGACATGCCTTCCTATTTTTGATACATACTACATATGTCTATTAACCATGTTCGTACATCAAACTAATGCTCTTTTGTATCCCTCATCAATCACTTATGACGAGAGAATCACCCGACTGGGTTACTGTGAGACGCGCTACTCGTTTAAAGAGTGCAGTGTCATCCTCCCCACATGATTGTCAAGAAACAGCAAGGCTAAATGAAGATAGTCAAAGTAGCTCTCTAGTTGATAACCGGAATTTCCCCACACCACCATCGCAGGTGCTTGCTCTTACTTGGCAGTGTGATATGTAGTTGCATGTTGCATATGGTGTCTACCTTGTAATGCTTCTAATTAGGGTAAATTGCATCTGCTTAGTTAACACATTATACCTGTGAATATGACATGCGTTCCTGTTTTTGGTACATATTACGTCTTTGTATTAACCATGTTCTTAATCAAACTACTTTTCTTGTGTATCCCTCATCAATCACTACTGACGAGACACCTTCAAGTTGACAATGTAATATTGGTTGCATCTTGCATATAATTTCAAACATGTATTGCCTCTAATTTGTTGAAGTGCCACTTATAATGAGACACATCTAACTTGGTAGAGTGATTTTGGTTGGATCTTTCATATGGTCTCTAGATTGCATTGCTTCCAATTTCTTAAAATGCCTTCTGCTTAGCGTTTTTCGTACATATTCCATCCTCCTACAATATGGTTGCCATACATAAAAGTTGTGTTCGCCAGTATCATGCATCAACGAATTTGGAAGTGCGAATTTCATTCCTTTTTCTTGTGTGTTTACTTGACAAGGAAAAATCTAAAAGGACGAAGGCACGGAATGATGGTGGTCCTCTGGAGCAACTGAAACAGATGATCTCTGCAGATTCTCCTGCTACTCCTACTGCAGTGCAAGTTCCAAATCTCATCTCCCCTACTCCACAACCCCAGGTGCTGGCTCTAACATGGCAGTGTGATATCTGGTTGCATGTTGAATATGGTGCCTAGCCTGTATTGCTCCTAATTTGTTAAGTTGCATCTCCTTAGCTTACACATTATACATGTGAATATGACACGCCTTCCTATTTTTGGTACATACTACATCTGCCTATCATACCATGTTCTTACATCAAACTACTGTTCTTGTGTATCCTGCATCTATCGCTTATGATGAGACAGTCACGCCCGTGGGTTAGTATGAGACGTGCTACTCTTATAAAGAGTGCAGTTTCGTCCTCTCCACATGATTCTCAAGAAACAGCAAGCCTAATTGAAGATATTGAACGTAGCTCTGTACTTGAAGACCGCACTTCCCCTACACCACCATCGCAGGTGCTTGCTCTAACTTGGCAGTGTGATATGTGGTTGCATGTTGCATACGGTGTCTAGCTTGTAATGCTTCTAATTAGGGTAAATTGCATCTGCTTAGTTTACACATTATACCTGTGAATATGACATGCCTTCCTATTTTTGGTACACACTACATCTATGTGTTAACCATCTTACATGAAACTACCTCTCTTCTGTATCCTGCATCAATCACTTACGATGAGACACCTTTATTCGTTGCATATTGCATATTGTTTCTAGCCTGTTGCGATGTATTGCTTCTAATTTGGTCAAATGCATTTGTTAGGCCACCCTTTTAATTTGGCAGAGTGATATTGGTTTCATCTTTCATATGGTTTATAGCTTGCATTGCTTCTAACTAGTTCAAACACCTTGTGCTTAGTTTACACTTTATACATCATACATGTCAATATGGCATGATGTCCTGTTTTTCATACATATTCCATCCTCCCATCATGCGGCTGTCTTACATGAAAGTAGTGCTCGTCAGTATCATGCATCAATGAGTTCTGAAGAGCAAATTTTATTCCTTTTTCTTGTGGGTTTGACTTGACAAGGCAAAATCAAAAAAGAGGAAGGAAAAGAGTAAGAAAGGCGATGATGTTGGTCCTCTGCAGCAACGTAGACGGAGCATCTGTATGGATTCTCCTTGTACTGCTAGTGCATTACAAGTTCCAAGTCTCCGCTCCCCTACTCCACCATCCAAGG
The DNA here is from genome assembly GCF_018294505.1 of Triticum aestivum. Taxonomy (NCBI): domain Eukaryota; kingdom Viridiplantae; phylum Streptophyta; class Magnoliopsida; order Poales; family Poaceae; genus Triticum; species Triticum aestivum. The sequence continues at coordinate 211,428,919 of NC_057799.1, forward strand.
TGTTGCATATGGTGTCTAGCTTGTATTGCTCCTAATTAGTGTAAACTGCATCTGCTTAGCTTACACATGATACGTGTGAATATGACACGCTTTCCTGTTTTTGGTACATACTATATCTATCTATCACACCATGTTCTTACATGAAACTACTCTTCTTGTGTATCCTGTGTCAGTCACATATGATGGGACATCTTTAAGTTGGAAGTGTGATATTGGTTTGCGTCTTGAATATGATTTCAAGCATGTAGTGCGTCTAGTTTGATGAATGTCACCTATGACGAGATAGTTTTAACTTGGCAGAGTGATATTGATTGCACCTTCCATATGGTGTCTAGCTTGCAGTGCTTCTAATTTGTTGAAGTGCCTTCTGCTTAGTTACCACATCATAGGTGTGAATATGTCAAGCCGTCCAGTTTTTCGTACATATTCCATCCTTGTATCATGACTTTGCCTTTCATCAGAGTAGTGTTCGTCAGTATCATGCATGAATGAGTTCTGAAGAGTGATTTTTATTCCTTTTTCTTGCCGGTTTGACCTCTCAATGCAAAATCAATAATGCGGAAGGAAATTGGTAAGGCATTGGATGATGGTGGTCCTTCCGAGCAACTGAAATGGAGGGTCTCTAGAGATTCTACTCCGCCATCCTCCCAACAAGATTCGCAAGACAACGCAAGGCTAGACAGTCAACGTAGCTGTGTAGATGATGAGCACATTTCCCCTACTCCACCATCACAGGTGCTTGCTCTAACTTGGCACTATTTTATGTGGTTGCATGTTGTGTATGATGTCTAGCTTGTATTGCTTCTAACTTTTTTGAATTGCATCTGCTTACACTACAAAAAAAAGACAGATCCGTGACATTTTGGGCTGAACGAAATTTTTTTCTGTCATACATATGACACTTCTATGACGATAATTGTGACAAAACCCGGTATCATCATAGATGTGGTGGGCTCCTACTTCTATGACAAAAAATCATGACAGAAAATGGGCTTTTCGTCCTGGGCGGGCCGGAGACGCAGCTGCATGACATTCTTTGGGCCGTCCATGACGAAAAAAACCGTGGTAGAAGCAAGGGGGAGGAAAATTTTGGGGAGTTCTCGGTTACGGTGGGAGGTCGGGGGCCGAGCGATGTGCGTTTCTCTTGTACATGTACGCGCGTGTGTGCAAGGCGTTGGCTCTAACTGAACCCGAGCGAGGCGTTGGGCTCTAACTAAACCCGAGCGATTGCACTGCAGGATACGCGTTACTGAACCCGAGCGATCGATCGATGGCTGTTAACTGAACCCGTCGAGCGATTCCTTCACTACTGCTGCTAACTGAAGCCGATCGATTGGATGAACAGTGAGCGTTGCGGGGGGGAGGGGGGTTGGATGAACAGTGAGCGGTGGCGTTGCCTCTTGATGAACAGGACCCCGTGGTGTGGAGGGCTGGATGAACAGTAGATGGTGGAGGGGTGCCCGTGGAGGGGTGGTTGAACAGGACCCCGTGGTGTGGAGGGCTGGATGAATAGTAGATGGTGGAGGGGTCGTTGAACAGTAGCCGGTGGAGTAGCGCGCGGTGGAGGCTGGATGAACAGGAGCCCGTGGAGGCTGGAGGAGGTCGACGGTAGCCTGTGGAAGCTGGAGGAGGTCGACGGTAGAGATGAACAGTATCTCGTGGAGTCCCGTTCTGCGGTACGACACACCCCTCCCGATGAACATGACCCCCGTTTCGACCGTAGGAGGTTCGATTCGTCTGTTTTGCGGTACGCCACACCCCTCCCGATCAACAGGACCCCCGTTTTGACCGTAGGAGGTCCGTTTCGTCCGTTTTGCGGTACGCCACACCCCTCCCGATCAACAGGACCCCCGTTTCGACCGTAGGAGGTCTATTTCCTCCGTTTTGCGGTACGCCACACCCCTCCTGATCAACAGGACCCCGTTCCGAACGTAGGAGGTCCTTTCCTCCGTTTTGCGGTACGTCAGGCCTCGTCTCCATCGCCTGTTCTGTCCAAGCCCTCCCGATGAACACGACCACACATTCCGTTCCGACCCAGCCGGTTGGCTCCCACGCGTTCCGTTGCCTCCCGATGAACACGACGCATTCCGTTGCCTCCCCATGAACACGACGCATTCCGTTGCCTCCCCATGAACACGACGACGACGCTGTTTCTCCGTTCCGACCCAGCCATGTACACGAGCCCTGGCCGTACGTATGCGCGAGTAGGCGTTCGAGACCCCGCCCGTATGTACACATACGTGGCCGTATTTTCTTTCTTGCACCCTGGCCGCTGTACGTACGTGTACATGCTACGTGCGGGCCTCTACTACGATAGGTGCGCGCCTCTACATCCACCAGTATATATGTACGTACACGTTCGCGACCAGAATGACAACGCTACGTACGCTTCGACCAGGTGGGTCCCGACTGTCAGGCACTTCCTTGCATGCGAAGATGTAGCTGGTGGGTCCCAGCAGTCAGGGGGGAAACATTTTTTTCACGAAATACGGTGCCCCTTCCGGTGGGTCCCCCTTGTTAGGTGGAAGAATAATTATTTTGCATATAATAAGGAGGCACTTCCTTGCTGCGGCCGTGGACCCAGCTGTCAGCCTCTCCACGTACAGTCCACGTCCGATGGAAGCCGTTCCTTGACCACGTTGACCACGCCGCGCCGAGAGCACCAAGGCGGTGGACGACGGCGAGGCCTAGGAAGGGGACGATGCGGAGCCGGGGAAGACGCGGCAGTGGATGCCCACACGTAGAGGAGTACGAGGGTTCATTGGTTCGCTGCGGTGTGAGGCTGCCGTCGCCGCAGAATAACAGGGGGTGTGGGTGAGTAGAGGGATGACCTGGCCAGCGGTGGGAGTAGTAGGGGGCGGTGAGGCCTCCGGCGCATCGCAGCCGGCCACGGGAGGCAGGAGCACGAGGCACGACCGGCGCGGCAGGAGCAAGAAGACCAGAGGTTGAAGAAGCACTACGGCCGTTGGATGGACATCGTACGGTCACTGGAGCTAGAATCGTGCATATTGACTAAGTTGACAAACCCTCCATCCCCGTCAACTTAGTAGGCCCACAAGTCAGCCTGCCACTATACTGGGTCCCAGCTAACAGGGGGAGTATTCATTTTTTGTGCGTAATAAGGAGGCACTTCCTTGCGTGCGAAGATATAGCTGGTGGGTCCGAGCTGTCAGCGGCGGTAACATTTTTTCGCGAAATACAGAGGCCCTTTTGGTGGGTCCCTGATGTCAGGTGGAGGAATCATTATTTTGCGCGTAATAAGGAGGCATTTCCTTGTGTGCGGCCGTGGACCCAGCTGTCGGCCTCTCCACGTACAGTCCACTTCAGATGCATGTCGGTCGTTGACCACGTTGACCAGGCCGCGCCGAGAGCACCAGGGCGGTGGACGATGGCGAGGCCTAGGAAGGGAACGACACGGAGGCAGGGAAGACTCGGCAGTTGTTTCCCACGCGGAGGGGAGTATGACTGTACGAGGGTTTACTGGTTTGTCTGCCGTCGCCGGAGAATAACAGCAGGTGTGGGTGAGTAGAGGGATGGCTAGGCCAGCGATGGGAGTACGGTGGGGCGGTGAGGCCTGCGCGGCAGCAGAGCCGGCCGCGGGGAGGAGGGAGCAGGCAGTCCCACCGGCGCTTGTTTGAGCGGCTGGAGCAGGAAGCGCAGAGATTGAAGAAGCACGACGGCCGTTGGATGGCCATCCAACAGTCACTGCTTGTGCGTCAACCTTTTTTTAGGAAAGCCTCAAATCTGTGGAAAACAGCATACAGCCCATCTGCCATTATTTCTAATAATTTACAGCCCATTTGATAATTATTATGGTTTTTTTTGGAGCCCATATTCTTTTTGTTAGCATTACAGCCCATATTGTGGCCACGGTGAAAAAATTATACGAAATTTTGCATATTTCCGTGCGGTCCGAACTGTTTTTAATCCCGAAATTTTGACTCACATTCAAACTGATTTTAAAAATAAATGTATATCAATATAAAATCCAACAAATTCTCCACGCATAAAAATTAATGTAATTTAAAATCTCGAAATGAAAAAAAGATATTTGAAACTAATTGCCGGTTTGATGTGTTTTAAAAATGTACAACCCATTTCTCATTACTGATGGGCCATTTTCTCGGCCAGCCGAATGAAAGCTCTCCTCGTCTTGAAAGATTTGCAGCCCAACAGGCCTGGCAAAGCGACTTACTTGGCAAAACTGGGCTGTGGCCGTGGACCCAGCTGTCTGCCTCTCCACGTACAGTACTCTTCCGATGGAATGTCATTGACCACGTTGACCACGCTGCGCTGAGAGCACCAAGGCTGTGGACGACGGCGAGGCCTAGGAAGGGGACGACGTGGAGCCGAGGAAGACGCAGCAGTGGATGCCCACGCGGAGAGGAGTACGAGGGTTCACTGGTTCGGCTGCGGTGTGAGGCTGCCGTCGCCGCAGGGCCTGGCTGGCGGTGGGAGTAGTAGGGGGCGATGAGGCCTCAACGGCAGCACAGCCGACCACTGGAGGCAGGAGCAGGCGGTCTCCCCAGCGCTGGTTTGGGCGGCTGGTGCAAGAAGAGCAGCGATTGAAGAAGCAGCAGGACCGTTCGATTCAAATCCAACGGTTACTGCTGCTAGAATCATTTGTTGACTAAGGTTACAAGCCCTGCGTACGCGTCAACTTATTAGGCCCACAGGTCAGCCTCCCAACCGGTGCGGCCCAGATGTCAGTGGGAGGAATCATTTTTTTCGCGTAATAAGGAGGCAGTTGATTGCGTGCGGCCAGGCCAGCGGAGGGAGTAGGGTGGGCCGGGGAAGCCTGCGCGGCATCACAGCGGGCCACAAGAGGAGGGAGCAGGCAGTCCTGCCGGCGCTAGTTTAGGCGGCTGGAGCAGGAAGATCAGAGATTGAATAAGCACGTCGGCCGTTGGATGGACAACCAACAGTCACTGCTGCTAGAATCGTGTGTTCACTGACAAAGCCTTGCGTAAACAAGTCAGCCTCGAAATCTGTGGCGTGTACAGCCCATTTGCTATTATTTTTATAATTTTTACTCATTTTCTAATTCATATGGAATTTATTGTAGCCCGTTTTCCATTTTTAGAATTGCTGGCCATTTTCTGGTCAGTACCAGGGTCAAAAAATTAACTAAATATGTGGGAAATTTTGAAAATTCGCAAATTTTTGCCGGGGAACGAAATATTCGTAATCCAAAAATTAATAGCCATACTAAAACAAATTTAAAAATAAATTAGTACTACATCATGTTAAATCCAATGAAATACATATAAGATATCAGTGAAGAACAAAAACAAAAAAGAAACTTATATCCCATTTGCTATAATTTTTTTGGAATTTTCAACCCCTTTTGATATTACTTTTAACAGACATTGACCATACTCTTAAGCCAGGCCGGAATGCATACCTCCTCATCTTGAAAGATTTGCAGCCCAGTAATTCAGAGAAAACAAATAGGCCTAGCTTGGGTATTCTTCAAAAAGAAATACCTGGCTACCTATTTTCCCAAAGAACTGGTGCATGAGCATTTAGCTTTATTTATTTACTTATTTATGTTTAGGGGACCATGAGCATGTACCTGGGCCAGATTCATGTGAGAGCCTCCCTTCCAGTTAATTATGGGCTTCTCTATTGGGCCTTCATCAGTGGGCTGCATGTTATCAACAAGTGGAAAATGTGTTCCGTACGAAAAATAGTATGCGCTACGTACGGTACGGGGCACTAAAGGATCGAACCGTGCAATGACTTCCAAAACATTGTGTTTATCGTTCTAACAACACATTTATTCAACCAACAGATGAAATATACTACTGATTGTACATTGAAAACAGCAGCAGCAGCAACCAGGGCTGGGGGTGCAACAGAAGCAGTAAGCATGCCAGAAGAGTGAAGACGCAGCTCTCTCTTCCAAACCGAACATCAGCCATCATTACAAAAGGGCTACCAAAAAAGAACAAGTGTATGCATCAAACTAAATAAAGATCCTACTACACCAAGTGTACGCATCTAACTAACTGGCTCAGTTAGACGTTACTATTTATTAAGCTATGGAGATTGGCTGACGGCTTGAACCAGATGGGTGCCTGACGGGGGAAACTCCAACCAGCAGGTCGAAGTCTGATACTTGCGACCCTCTCTCCTACTTTGGGCTGCAGAGCGTGGCGGCACATATCAGGGTATGGTGCATGCAGAGACGCATGGTACGCTGTGTACACACAGTTTTGCCTGATGAACGAAACCGCGCTGCCATCATGATCCTTGCCGTCGGTTATCTCCTGGTTAATCGGATAATTCATTCCGACAAATAGAGAGCGTGTACCAAGGCTACTTACCAGCCTCCAGTCAAAAATTCCTGAAGGCCCAGAGAAGCTGGGATCCTGCTCAAAGACCTTGTAGTGACTGTGATTGTATTCCGCGAAACAACACGTCCGGCATGTGTGAACGATCATCAATCTTTCGCCGTCGTCTGATCGAGCCAGGAACCACCTGCAACTGCCATGCCGCTTTTCTTTGAAAGGTTCTGGGATTAGGAAGGGTAGGGACACCAGGCGACCTACAACATCATATCAAGTTGGAGTCAAATAAAAAAGGGCTCTTGATTTAGTCAATCTTAAGAACAGCATGTTATGAGCATGAATATTTTTTCAGCAAATGTTGACAACAATATAAGCAAGCCATCATGATATCATAGGAAAGTAACATACTGCTGTAACAGCCGTTTGTAGCGATGACTGGAGTAGGCCAGCAATACGTCCTGCCATAGAAGGAGTCGACAGCGTAAATGAAGCCCTTGTGTTCAATGGCATCAGAGAACCATGGAGGATGTATGATCCTGCGATGGACGTGCAGATTTATCCACTTACCGCAGTGACCTGTCAGATAGGCGAGACCGTGGTTGAAGAACGCAATTAGCCTGAAGTCTTTATAATTCGCAGATGTTGTGGGCACTTGGCAGATTACAACCTTGAGCAGATCAAACTTGGTATCATGTTGGCTACTGTAAGATTCCGAGTACTCTGGGCCGCGGTGCCAAAGCAGTGCAGTGTTAATCGAAGGAAGGGGGATCAATCAACAGGTGTAGACCTCCACGAGCATCCAGCTACCGCGAGCGTCGACGAGCACCATCCAAGACGTGTTCATGCCGACCCAGTACATACCGTTAATGTAGTTGAGGCTGACGGGGATCGGATCGCAGTCAAGGGGGTTGATGCTCGCCACCCTACGATCGTTATGATGCGCGACACGCTGTTTCTAAAGATCAGGCGACATCAGCAAGCAAGGAGCTGGCTTAAAAAGCTCCGGCCTAAGGGCTTTGAGTAAACGGTACAGCCTCGACGAGCACGCGGCGAGCGGCATGGTACTGAGATTGTCCTCATGCGAAATAATGAGCTTGATTACCTCTGTGGGGAGCGAATTCCAGCCACTCTTTCGGCGGACGCTGCTCGGTTCTGCCATTGTTAGTGCTTGGGTTTTGGACGAGGGGGAGGCGCCTTAGCGGGGATGGAAGATTGGACGAGATTATGTGCGGACAAAGATGGAGAAGCGAATATGTGCTGCGGGAAGTGGACAGGTGATGATAACTACAGCACGCCGCTTGACTTACGAGACACATACCAGCAGCGTAGGGTCATGTCGATGCCAGACAACTTGCTTGAGTGATCACAGTACTGGTACTCCCTACAGTGCTATGCCCTAACTTGCTTGAGTAGAGTAGTAGAGTAGGACTCTGCTCTACTACTAGCACCGGAGGAGTAGTATATTCTAATCTAAAATAGTTACAAACTTCAATGCCCGAGCGTGGAATGACTACGAACCGTGCTCAAAGACCGTGTCTACGTGGTGTTTGGACATGGGCGACAACCTCAACGCCAACGGTGCTGCTCCCGTCGCACCGTATGTGTTTCTGTCCTTCCTGTTCGAAATCGTGGTAGAATTCATGTTTCTATTCTGTATCCTACTACTATGCTAGTCCACATGATTAGTTTCATCTCTGTTATAGCCGTCATGATTTATTTTGTGCTTATTCGGATTAAATCTCGTAGTAACTTGCTCATATATTCAACTGGCGCAACGTCCCCTACAGCCACTCCCGTTTCATGGACAGCCTGGTCAATGCCTCCAAGGAGCCCTTCCTCCACTGCTATGAGTGCCCGATGCCGTTTTTTGGCTCGCCGGCGGACATGGTGCATCACCTCACAGATGCGTGCAGCGGTCACTGCTGGCCCTTGGCGGAGAACATCAAGTACGAGACGTGCTACCCGTTCACCATGCCGGAGTCGCTGCAGGATCACCGCCGCCTGCTAGCCTCGGAGGAGGACGGCAGCGTCTTCCTCTTGATCGTGGGCACCGGCGAGGCCCGCGCAGGCCGCCGCCCCGTCTCTGTAATGTGCGTTAGGGGCGACGCCGCTAACGCTGACACTGACACGAGGCCGATGTACGGTGCGTGGTCAGTGTTACTACCCCTCCAGGTCGCGCGGGCGGCGACACCGGCCTCATCGAACGGACTTGGACTCTGGGGAGCTGGGACTATCCCGCCAATGTGGAATTGGAAAACCCATGGCATCCTTTACCCGCCGACGCGGTGCACGGGGACTCCAAGGAGGTTCACCTGGACATACGCATTATCAAGTTAAATGTTGATCATTAGTCTTCGCTCAATGTAATCCGCTGTCTAAGCATGTGGAGACTTCCATGCAGGATCTTTCTCTATTGGAGTATCGCGCATGAATAAAAGTGTATCCGTTTATGGTTTAGTCTAGAATCTTCCATGTATGAATTTTTACTACAGTACAGGTGAAAGACTTACGATGAACCATTTCTTACATCTCCTCTGCACGCTTGCAAGTCATCCTGATTTAATCCCTCCGTCTAGGTGTATAAGGGCATGGTTAATATTACTTAATAGTATAGCCAACTGTTGACTATAAGAAAGTGCCATGTCATCTGTAGCCAACATGTATAACAATCGATACTCAAAAACTAATTCTTAAAGATCATTTCTTGCAAAGCACAATAAGTGTTATTTCTTCACAAGTTTTGGATGCAGGTTGAACAGTTGAACGCGTTTGTTTGCAAAAGATACCTTTTTATCTATTTCACCTGGATGTTTGTGAGCTCTAGAGATGAAATAATATCTGAAGAAACCTATCGATACCCGTTACACATGAGATGACCCCCACATCCTTTGTCAAAATAAACAACTCCCCGATCAATGCATTTCAATCTTCGGTGCAACGCACGGGCACCTTACTAATATAGTACGATAAATGCTGATGCATGTCACCTAAAATTATATCATTCAAAACTATGTTCAAATACGAATCCAATGATATAGTTTTTGTTGACATGCACTAACATTTTGTTAGTTAAATCTTCAGTCAAATTCAATGGGGGACTAATAAACCACGACCGATGTAGTACAAGTGTAGAGGGCGGCACTGCACGGGAGTCTCACCTCTCACCCCGCTCGTGCGCGGCAGTAAAGCCGTCATATCACAAAACCCAACCACTCCCAGTAATAAGTGGCCTGGTAAAATAAACGGACAAGCAATCATCACATCCCTCCGTCTTTTTTGCATTTCATCTCTCTGCATTTACTTTCTCCGGTTCATCTCGCACACTCGATCCCTAGCTACTACTCCTAGGGCCAGTTCTTTTGGCGGCTTCCCCATCTTTTCCCACAAGACTTGTCACAGTGGAGAGTAACAATAAGGCGCCTCACTCATTTATTTGGGCTTCTAAACTACTACTCCGTCCTGGTTTATTCCTCACCATTGTAATTTGTGCTAAATTTTGACCAAAGATTTAACTGGTTTATTCCTCACCATTGTAATCCCTCCGTCTAGGTGTGTAAGTCATCTTATGAAAACCAAATAATCCCAAAACACTTAGGCGCAGTGCATTAACTTCTACTCCGTACCTCGTTTCTTGTTTCTTGACATATCAACCAATAAGAGATAAAGAGTGTGCATGCTTTTAATAACTTGAGATATCAAACATGACATGCAGTGGTTAGTTCATTGCATGCAATACTATTAATTAGCAAATAAACATTATCGTTTCTCATTTTCTCCTCCTCCTTGGTCACGGTGCACAGCCTAAGATGACTTACTCACCTAGACGGATGGAGTAGTGCATGTGACATGCACTAACATTTCATTAGTTAAATTTATGATCAAAATTTGACACATATTACAATGGGGACCAATAAACCAAGACGGAGGTAGTAGTTATGGGATTACTAATCTACAAGCCTAAAAGAACTGGCCCCTGGTACTCCTACTAGTAGTAGTACTCAAGTTGGAATTCCAATTGCACGGCACAACTTGTTAGGCAAAAAATTCGATACAGGGTGTAGGAAGCGGTTTGAGAATTTGCATGCCTTTCCAACCAGTGAGATACTCCGTACAAAGTACGACAGAGAAATAACCACAGAGAAGGAAGCTAAAAGTAAACAATCAAACGAGCATTTTTGCGTTTGTTTTGCATTGAATCGTTTCACAAGCTTGACTAGTGCTGTTTTTCTACTTTTACAAAAACTACATCGTAATGTTAAAATGTGCATTTGCACGTACATAAGTAATAGTGGTACTCCCTCCGTCTAGGTGTATAAGTCTTCCCTCCTTCTTGGTCACGGTGCACAACCAAAGATGACTTATTGACCTGGATGGAGGGAGTAGCACAGTCTGCAATCATATATCGAGAGAGACGTGTAGTGCGATAGTATATAGTAAAGTTTGTGCTATATGCACGTACTTGCAAAATGCATACGAATACACAAGGTTTCCAAACTTTCCCTTTTACATACTTAATTAAGGATGCTAAAAATTCCTGAACGTTCGGGATTTATCATTTGCGTCCCAAAACTAATGAGAACGCCTTAAGAAACAAAAATTATACTCCTCCTAAAAGCCACGGCGCTCACAGGAGCGCTTGCGGCGCGCCACGAGTGCCCTGGTGCGTGGCCGTTTCGCAGCGCGCCGACACAACGCCTCTTCCTCAGCCTCGCAACTCGCGAGGTGCTGATTGGCGGCTTGCCAGCGGGCGAGCGCGATCTCACCGGTGTGGTGATCCGGCGCCAATAGGTACTCCTCCTTGCTGGAAGCGTGCACCCGGTCCATGTACCGCCAACCGTAGATGGGGCGCTTGGGCCCGACTGCACTCAGGGCGTCGGCACGGGCATCCTCCGCCACCCTCACGGCCCTCGCACGAGCCTTCTGCCAAAGAGCCAATTGCCTGACTCTCTCGGACATGACATAGGCCTCCCAGGCAGCTTGTTCCGCGGTGCGCTTCTCTTCCTCGGCCTTCTTCTCCGCCTCTATTTTGGCGCGCTCTGCTGGAGGCAAAGCATCCCACAAGGCGACATCCATTTCTTTCCAAAGCTCCTCAAGGCTGGGGGGCTCGGCAGGCGGCGCGGCGTTCTCCTCGTAGCGGGGTGCCGACGCATCCTCCGGCGCGCGTGCTGGCGAGATTGAGAACGCCGACGCGTCCACCTCGACGCGTCGCGGCGAGGAGCGGAACGCCGACGCGTCCTCCTCGACTAGTGGCGGCGAGGAACGGAATGGCGACGCGTCGCGTCGCGGCGAGGAGCGGAACACCGACGTGTCCTCCTCGACTAGTGGCGGCGAGGAACGGAACGGCGAAGCGTCGCGTAGCGGCAAGGGGCGGAACACCGACGCATCCTCCTCGACTAGTGGCAGCGAGGAACGGAACGGCGACGCGTGACCGTCCGCGCGGTGCAGCGAGGGGCTCCTAGGGCTTGGGAGGGGCGATGCCATGGTGGTCGACGTGAGAGGGAGGGGGAGGAGATAGCGATGAACGTGAACGTGAGGGGGAGGAGATGGCGATGTCATGGGAGGCGCCGTATTTATAGCGAGCAATGGCACACCTACGTAAGATATGGACTGAGCTGCACTGACTTAACTGCAGGTCCAGTTGCATCACTGACATGTGGGCCAGACCCCTGTTGGGCCCATATGTCAGTGACCCAATGCACCTGCAGTTAAGTAACAACTACGTGGGCATATTTATTGGAGTAAATTACGGGGGAGCGAAGGGGTGGAAATATTGCTGGTCACAACGGATTGGACGAGCGTGGGGGGAGGAGAGTCATGCATGCAGATTTTTTCACACGGGGTGGAGTGGTGGGACCGCCGGAGGGAGAAGGAGAGTTTGGCAGGCATATTCTTTCCACACATGGAGAGGAAAAGATTTGGAGACGAACGGGCTTCCTGCAGGTATGGAGAACGGTGCATAATAAGTCATCTTGCATGCCGAGCTAGGTATAGTCTCAAGTCATTAAAAACATACACGCCCCACACATGTTCATATTTCAAGGTGCACTAAATTATTGCATGCGATGATTAAGGCTGGCCATAATGGTGGTATCTTAGCTGGTATCATGCACACGGGAATAGCAAACATGCTGATGTGGCAAAGAATTAAAGAAGAGAGAGGGGGGGTTAGAGTAACTAGTGTTCATGCATGCATTGGTAAACACATCTTTTTGTGAAGAACGACAACACTAGTTGAGTACTTTTGCAGACTTCAAAAACTATTCCACCGCCTCTACTATCTTGCCAAGAGTAGGTGAAATTTTTGAATCGAACCCTTTAAACTAGAAGGGAGGTAGTGGTACTCTAAGGCTGGTCATAGTGGGGAGTAACTTAGACTAGTAACATGCATATGTTACTAGTTTATGTTACTACCTCTGTAGTGCATAGTATCATAGATTAGTATCATAGGTGGTCTCATTTATTGCCATGCATGACACATAGTAGCATCACATTTATTATGTTACGGTATCTACCTATGTTACTATAACCATCTCTCTCTTCTTTAATTGCCTACCACATTAGCATGTTTGCGAGTCCCAAGTTCATGATACTACTTATGTTACCCCCACTATGGCCAGCCTAATAGCTAACCTTGTTGTGATGACAAGATAGGACATGGCACGCACCTGGACGGAGGAACTAGTCTGCATTGTGCATTTAAGTTCTGTCTGAAGTCAATGTACCTCTACTTTCACCAGACTTATAAAATAATGTGTCAACATTCACAATGTCAAATCAATATTTTTACACTCATTATAAAACGTAGTTCTTATACTCACTATAATCAGTATTGTAGATATTGATATTTTTAGTATAAATTTGGTCGTGGGATTTCATTGATGCCTGTCAAAGCATGGAGGAAGCGGAGCTTAGGGCTTGCATTGCCGGTCTCTACATAGGTATTTCTCTTCATAATCATGTAATTTTAGAGACTGATTGCGCTTTTTTGGTAGCGTCTCTTGCATCGGGGGACTATGACAGGTCTGCTATGCGTGACCTGAAGATGAAAGCGTTGAGCATCTCGAAGTTGATCAACAATCTTCAATTGTCAAAGATTAGCCGTTCGGCCAATAAGGTGGCACACTTAATCGCTAAGTATAGCTTTGACAATAGATTAGATGGTATTCTTGTAAATAACGTACCGCCCTGTGTGGTGAATATTGTATCGAATGAGTGTACTGGTGTGGCTGGTTAATTAATATAAGGTGGTGTTCAAAAAAAGTATAAATTTGGTCAAACACTTTGCAAACGGTTGACGGGAGTAAAAAGGACCAGAGGGAGTATCATGCATGCGGAGTAGGCAAAAAAATTGCTTGTCCAAAAAAAGGCAAAAATAAAATTGCTCAGTTATAGCCGGTCGAAGTCTCAAAGGGCGCGACCGCGCGAGGGAGGCGAAGGTCGTGGGAGGCGCGACGTTTGACGGAATTAAGTGATGTTACATCCACGCGTCGGCATGGCGTGCGAACAGGCAGAAGCTATACCGTCAGGCCTACGATATGGGTCTAGTAGACATGACATCTAGTGGGTCCCGCATAGTTCTCGAGAACTCTTTGGGGGCTTGCAGCCGTTTATCCACCGAGCAAGCCAGCAACCCCACGCCGTTCGCACGCCCTACTCGTCCCCGTCTTCTACCTTACAACAGTTCACTCCCAGTCGTCCCGTCCTTTCACATTAGTTCGCTCCCAGTTTTTTTTGCGGGGTACAATAGTTCAACTTCTCCTAACCCTCCTCCAAAATCCATGGCCTCCCAAATCTCCATGGTCGCCGCTGAGTACCAGGTTAGAGCCATCACCGACGATCAGTTCATCGTCATCTACACACGTGGATACGAGACGGTGAAAGCATGGCTTGCTCACTTCCTACGCATGTTCAACAGTTCAACGGATGAGTGGGTCGCTGGGCTAGATGTTGAGTACACCACAGTCCTGGGATGAGAGAAGGATCTAAAGGACGAAGAGAGGAAGAAGCCCGCCGTGATCCAGGTTTGCGTACATAACGTTTGCTTGGTCTACCACATATGCCATGCCGACGTTGAGTGCCAGGATTTTAAGAACTTCCTCAAGGACAAAAGAGTGAAATTCGTTACTGTAGGCTTTAAGAACGACAGGGATGTCCTGCATCGGATAGGTCTCGTTGTAGGCCAGCCCTTCGATCTCCAGAAGGCAAGCCTAGTGTCCTCCTCTCAACCTTCAATGCTGACCGTGGCAGCAGCCATGATTGATCCTTCGTACGCTAAACTGAAGAAACCTCATCACGAGTTTCATCATGCATGGGAGTCGAAGACATTAGATGAATATCACATCCTATACGTAGCAATGGATGCCTACCTTTGTTTAAATATCTACAAGGGTTGGATGAAGAAGCAGAGCCCAGTGTCTGGTTCAAGCAAAGAAGCGTCGGCGAAGAGGAAGAGGAAGAGGGACGAGGACGAAGTCGAGGACATGGACTCAGACTCCGAGTAGGTGACAGTGCCGTCGCTCATGCTGGTTCTACTGCAGTGTCAAGCAGACTAGTTGCTTAGTTTATTTTCAAGGGTGTGTTGTGCTGAGGCCCCAGCAGAACTATGTTTATGTTCTTTCTTGTTATTTGAACTCTATAGTACGTACAGTAGTACGAGTACTATGTCTTACTACTGTTCTTCTTGCAGTTGGTACTACTGCTCGTATCTTCGTGTTCCTACTGTACTTAATACGTTCGTACAAGTAGTATAATTTGGGTCAGTCGATTTGTGAAAGAAGTTCGACGGAGCGAAGGAAGAAGACGACAGAAGAGGTGGAAGAAGCCCTTCTAGCCATCCATTTTGGATCAAACGGCTCACATGAGTCGACTGACCCAAATTGCTACATCAGATTGCAGGATCCACGTGGCATTCAAGGTCTCGAAGGTAGATTCCGCGTCCGCGCCCGGTTTGCGGGCTTGACCGGCTTCCGCCGCGACAGCCACCATGCGCGCCTCCTCCCCGCGGGCGGAGACGACAATGACACGCTAGTTCCTCCTCGCTGGCGTGCTGGAGCACGCGCTCGTCCTCCTCTTTGTACGCTGTGTGCATAGACGCGGCTCCACCAGCTGCTCGCGTGCTTGGCAGCGCGGCGGCATCGCGAGGAGGGACTGCAGACGACGTGAGCGGGAGAGCCTTCGGCTTTATGGCACAGGGATGGCGGCGACACGGCGGTGATGGGCGAGAAATTGTTGGCCGGAGCAGGCAGGCGCCGGCATGCGCAACGGCGGCGGCATATTGATGAGTGCGCGTGTGGGAGCTTACTTTAGTTTTATATATAAGGTTGGTCAAACTTAAAAGAAAACCGTACTAGTACACGTAAACATTACACTTAGGCAGCGCTTTTATTAGTTAGTACCACAGCCACGATACGGAATCCTGTGCAAGCGCGTGAACCGCGGCCGCGCGGTCGATCGAACGGTGCGTCACCGTGTCGCGCTCGAAGGACATCCACCGAACCTTTTTGTGTGTGTGAAAACAATCCTCGAATATTACTCAACTTTTTTTCCTCTGAAAGTTCTTGACGCTGCAATATTTCCATATATTTGAATTTAGCTCCAGTTCGTGTTTATTTGGATTTGGACATTTTAGGTGCACCCTAGTTTTTTAATACTGATTTTGTGTGTGTGACTGAGAGAGAACGTGTGTATGTGTCCATATGTGTGTTGTGGCGGAAGGGCAATGTGGAGACGGTGTGCGTGTGATACAGACATAGAGAGGTGTGAATGTGCAAATGATCATGCATGAGTGAGACATAGACAGATGCCGATACGTTGTGTATACATGAGAGAACGGTCTTCTAGTTTACTTGTGTGTGTGTGTGTGTGAGAGAGAGAGAGAGAGAGACAGAGAGAGGAGCATCCGTAACACAACAACCATCTCTCTCGATTCTTCCGTCCCTCGCACGGTCGCATGCAACACATGCATCAACGCACACATTTTGACACCCTCACCCGGCCCCTGCCCACCTCAACGCCCGCACAATCTCTTCGTGAATACCCATTTCTCTCCTTAGGTTTGTTTTCTCTCAATATCTGACACACACACACACACACAGAGAGACACACGCAGCACAACACACACACACACACACACACAGACACACGCAGCACGACACACACACACACACTCCCCCGAGCACACAATTCATCCCCATCCAAGGTTATACGGCGACCACTCTTGCTTGTGCTTCTTTGCACCCCAACATGCACAACGCCTCAATCTTCAAAGAGGGCATCGAGCAGATCGAAGACGGCGACCACACCGCGCTAGAGAATGCGGGGTCATTTGGATGCAGGGTGATGTGACGACGGCTGACTGACTCCTCCCCCCACCCTCTCTCTCTCTTGCACAAAATTACCAATCCCTCTCTCCCCCGCACAAAATTCTCAATCCCTCAACCCATGAGATCCTTCCCCTCTCGTCCATGTTTTTCCAGCTCTCTCATCAAACATGTTGTCTATTCTCCTTCCACGTATACAGAATCCAGATGCACACGCATCTCATGTATATTACATGTATCCATCTTTCTCACAGACCTAACTTCTTCCTCTCTCTTTCTCTCTCTATCTATCTCTCTCTGTCTCGTTAGGTTTGTCTCCTACTCTCTCGTCCACATACATACAATCTTTCCCGCCCTATCTGCTCCATCTTCAAAAGGTCTCTCTGCACGTTTCATTCACACATTGGGATATGTCAAAATGTTGCTTCTATAATGGCTGATGTAGAGTTATGGTTGTTTTTGTTGCATCCTACAAAGTAATAACTATGAAATGCATTTAGATTCTCATTTGACTGGGATTATGTGAGTTTGAGCATGTTGTGAAGTATTATAGACCTTGTATACATCTTGGGATTCGAGAATGATTGTAACTATTGAATTGTATAGATCATTACATTCGAAGTCAATAGCCTAATATATTTATTTCACAATTTCAACAAATGATTAGTTCACTACAAACTAAGAAAACAAATGTGTACTCCCTCCGTTTTTATTTAAGTCCGCGTATTAGCATTGGTCAAAGTCAAGTTTTGTAAACTCTCAGAAAGCTTATAACAAAAAGTATTAACATATACAATAACAAATAAATACCATTAGATTCATTATTGAATGTACTTTCACATCATACATATTTGTTATGGTAAATGTTTATATTTTTCTATAAACTTGGTCAAACTTTAGGAAGTTTGACTTCGGTCAAACCTAATATGCAGAGTTTACTACTACTACTCGCTAGTTGCTTAGCCGAATCACTCAACATGCCACACGGGGAGTCCAGTGTCACAAAATTTTGAGGTCGGCGGGAAAATCTCCCGCGACCCTGATTCGAGCAGTGGGAAGTTACCATCATAGCCTTCGGAACAGGCCTACAGATGACGCTTGGTAGGGGGATGTTTTCGTAACTTCAGGTTCACCCTACCCAGCCAACCCCACCCCGGCACCCAGAGTAGTACACCTGAATACTCCCCATTTCTATCCCCACCGCAAAATAGACTTATCCACGGCACCGCAGCCTTCGTGCTCCTCCCCTTTACATCGGCGCACTCGTCCACCGCAGTGCATCTGCCTCATCGACGACCTCGTACGCCGCACTGGAGACGGTCCACCGTCGTCGTCGTACACGGAGCCTCTTCCCCGGCATCGTCTTCCACGGTCTCGGATCTGCTTCCCGGAAGCCGACGCCGAGCGCAGAAGTACCACCGTCGTGGACAATGAACTGACTCCCGTTGCCGACCATGACTCACAGAGGCCGCCGCGACCATCGTTCTCCTCCTCGATTGGTAATGTGTGTATTGAATCACTTAGCAGTACATGTGCAGTTCCAATTTTGTTCATACCTACCCTTCAAATTTCCTGGGTGCTATTGTTCCCGTAAAAGTAATTGGTTATAGCCTCCATTGTCCAACAGAATATCAGCTTGTAATTGTGCGTTACTCCTGTATCGCGCTAGTAGAGAAGAGAGTAGAGATAGCAGAGACGTCGGGAAAGGATCGCGCGCGCGCGGGAAAAAGCGGCCGGGCGTGCGCTAGTTTTGGCGCGCGGCGTCCGACGCGCTTTATAAAATCCAACGCCCTCCCACCGCTCTGTGCCTTGCCACCGCTCTCTCCCCGCTCTGTGCCTCGCCACCACTCTCTCCCTGCTCTGTGCCTCGCCACCACTCTCTCCCCGCTCTTTTTCGCCTCAGCGCCGCCACACCACCATGCCGCCGCGTCGCCGGGAAACTTGGGGATACCGCGGCGTCCGCGCGCACCCCTCCGGCAACTTCTCCACCGAGATCCGGTTCCGCGGGATGCACATCGGCCTCGGCAATTTTGACACCGCCAACGAGGCCGCCCATGCATACGACGCAGCGGTGTGGCGCCTCCGGTGGCCTCATAGAACATTGAACTTCCCCAACGTGCCGACGCGGGAGCGGGCGCAAGAGCTCGCGCCTCTGCCGCGGCTTAGGGCGCTGTGGCGCCAACACTTCCCGCAGGACATCATCAACGAGCACGAGTTCTATGCGCAAAGGAGGGCGGAGAGGGATAAGAGGAGGGCGGAGCGAGCCGCCTATCGCGAGGACAAGCATAGGCGAAAAGCGGACGCTCAATTCAACATGAGGCTAGGAGCAGCGTCTCCCTGGGAATCCGACGACGATCGGTATCTTCACGCCTACAGTCAGACGTCGGAGGAGGACATAACCGAGGAGGAGTCGGACGACGAGGAGTAGTTGAATTATCTTTTTTTATCTATCTATGCTGAGAACTATCCTCTACTCTCTATCTACTTCTCGATCTCAGCACTGTAAACGCTTTTTTAAAGCGCCGCGCGTTGCGATTCTGTTGGAGATGCTCCAACATGGCAGACGAGTGCTTTAATGTTGCCCACAAGATGCGCGAGTATTACTAGTAGTATATTTTTCTTGCCATGTTGAGATTTTAAAACCACGAGTGCGAACATGCAGAGGAGCAATGAAGACGAAACACGGGATATTCGGGACATCTTCAAGGAGCGTGGCAAGTTAAAGAGGAGCTGCACCGAACCTGTAAAACGAGCTTTGGTAAGTAACACCCTTTCAATTACTTTCGTGTAGCCTCGTGTTCTTCGATGTGTATATGTTGTAGTTTTTGTTTCTCTTAAGCGTGGTGTTCTTCGATGTGTAATAAGAAGAGTCTAAATCCTCCTAATGCTTTCGTTTTTAGCTTGATGTAGGAAGTGGGTGTTCTCACCTTGTAGTCTGTTTTTATTTTTTTTCCTTTTGAATTCACTTCTCCGAGTTCTGTTTATCTGGCTTCTACTAAATGGATCTAGGTTGCTCTGAGTATTGATCTAAAAAAGAAGTAACTTCATGTCAGGATGCAGTTCCTGCGAGGAGGGAAGTATGGTCAACCTCGAGATCATGTTTCCAAAATGAGGCTGGATTACACACAAGGTGCCAGTTCCCTAATGATGCTGGATTAGACACAAGGTGCAAATTCCCAGATGATGCTGGATTACACACAAGCCAGGTGGAGTCGTCAGCTGTTCGTGTCCTCGTGGCATTAGTAAAGGCTGAAAGAAAGCGTGCAGCAGCCCTTGAGAATGTAGCTGAGTTCCTGAAGAAGCGAAAAGAGCAATCAGATGCTCTCTTCACCCAAGCCAAAGAAGAGATGGAAGAAGCCAGAAATAAGCTAGCAGAGGCAGAGCAGGCTAGGCGTCTCCTGCTATCTAAAACTGTTGTCAATACAAAATTTCCTTCATAATAGCTAGGTTCAAATGTTTATCCAGTCAGCATGCCTGTTGTGATGTCCGTGCATCTACTGATGTGGCACAAAATGTTTTTTTCGGGTCATGTAATAACAGCAATTACTTTCCAAACAATAACAGACGAAGCATTGGACATGGTATAGTTCACGCGCAAGCCCGACATTCCAAGTTCAACTTCCACATCAAACTCATGTTCACAGATATCTGCACATTCATACATAATGTCCACAACCATGATTCACTTCAAAGCCAAAAAAATGTGAGGAGAGTTATAAATAAAGAAAATCCTCTACTAGTTCCTGCTACCAGTGCGAGCACAACAAGTCAAGACCATGCGTAAATTAATTATATTTTAGTCATTTTTTGTGTTCTAAAATGCCTGCCGGCTCGCGGAAGGACGTGTTGCCGGCACACGCGCGGATTCAATGAAGGCAGGCGGGGCAGTCTTAAGCTGGTTGCACGCGGCGAGGAGGCGTGCTCAGCCGGGCCTGCAGCGAGTGCGGCCCTCTTGGCCGGCGCGCCGGTTCAATGCCTGCGCTATGAGAGGTCGCGTCCGTGTCAGAGCAATCACTCCCTCCAGTCCTTTTTTGTTTGGGTATAACAAAATCTCGTTTTCCATTCACATTTTACAAGTAAAATTCGTGGACAAACTTTGACCCAAAGTACGATGGGGACTAGTAAACCAGAATGGAGGTAGTAGTTTTTTTAATCAAAGAAGGGTTTCCCCTTCCGATTTTCATTACTGAAAACCAGCATCTAAATCTAAACCATAGTATTTGCCCTAGAACTACCAGGTTCAACATCTCGCAACATAAACCCATACAACCTCCATCGCAAAAAAAACCATACAACCATACGCCAAGGAGGTACGTAGTACTATGAATTCCATTTTCGCTCCATACCAATCGTTCTAAAAACTACTTACTACTTATAACGCGCCATTGAAAATCGGAACTCTTAACCCCGCTAAAAAACGATATTTTAAACGTGGCTACTCGATCTGTGGCAACTGGCGAGCCACCGCGCTCCAAGTCGTTCACCTGTGGTCCCGACCATCAACTCCTACGGATCAAATTATCACGCGAGCTGACTATTCCTACAAAGGTGCTCCACCACGTACCCGGTACCCGCGAATGCAGCAATCGTGCACCTAGGGTTTTAGGGTTTATTTGTTAACGTCGCCTTTACGTAACACTCATGTGTGCGAGACAGCGAGAGGCCGACTGCGTGCGTGCGCCTCTTCTCTTCGTATATGTACTCCACCGTTTGTCTGGTGTCCAAAAAATTATAATAACTACTAGCAATGTGCCAATGCGTTGCCACACGATCAAAGTAGATTAATACATATTCACCGATTTGATAGAAAAAAAGTCTAGTTTTGAAATACGTATATCACTAAAAATATGTTATGTTTCACTCAAAATATATTCCTTTGGCGGTTTTGATGAGATAAGGGAGGAATGTTGTTGGTTTCAAGATTCGAGAAGTGGTATATGTCTAATTTCTACTCTTACTAGCAAGATGCCCGTGCGTTGCACGGAACATCAAGATCTTGTGGGAGAAAAGGATGAACGAGGGAAGGCCTTATCTGCAAATGTGGTGAAGAGTGCGGGTAAATTGCCATATTTTCCTTCCTATCCGTCAGATATAAATCGGACGACCTACATTGCAGGATGGCAGGCCCACCATCATCACCAACTCTATTTTTTATCCCTACTCTTATAAAAAGCATTGTCGGTGATGATCGTGTGCCTGCCATCCTGCAATATAGGCCGTCCGATCTATATCTGACGGATAGGAAGGAAACTATGGCAATTTTGCAAAAAGATACCCACACCCCTCTCCACATTTGCAAATAAGGCCTTCCCTCGTTCATCCTTTTCCCCCACAAGATAAACTACTCATACAAATGCATCTTGATGTTCCGTGCAACGCATGGGCATCTTGCTAGTTGTTGCAAAAAGCCCATGTGTGTGTGAGAGAGAGGGAGAGTGGAGGAGGACGGAGTGCATGTGTGACAAAGACACAAGGAGTGTGTGTGCGATAGGTATCAGCTTAAAATGAGGCGATAGTGTGTGTGTGCACGATCGAGAGGGCGTGTCTCAAGAAGGGAAGAAAAATCTACATAGATACAAGGAGCGGGAGAGAGACATGTATGCGATGGTGGAAGCACGAGTGTGCGGGTGTATAAACCTATCTAGAGGCTAGCTAGTCGATAAATGTTTGTGAGAGAAATACGAGTCGGGGTGCGAAAGCGAGAGTTTTGTGTGTGTGAGAGAGAGACGGTAGTCGGGAAGGGGAGTGGAAGCAGGAGTTGTGTGTGTGTGTCTGTGAGAGAGAGAGAGGAGACGGTAGTCGGGGTTGTCTGATCGGTAAACAAATGAATAATGTCAGTCTGGGATGGAGACGAAAAGGAGACCGCAACAAATGTTGTGTCTACAGGAGAGAGAGAGAGAGAGTAATTTTAGTGGTATGAGTCATATGTAGAGACATATAGGGTGTGTGAGAGAATCCCATAGAGAGAAAGACAAAGTGAAAGACGAGTGGAGACTGTGTGTGTGGCGGTGAAAAAGAAAGCTTAGGTACCGAGTGATACCAGAGAACAGTAGAGACGTGAGAGATAATGAAAACCGTGTAATGTATAATGATAGGGAGAGTGTGACACTTCTCAAGGGAGACGTCGAGAGACCATGTTTGCGAGGATAGGAGAAACATGAAGTGAGCGTGCGGGTGAGCTGGAGAAAAGAGAGTGATAGCTACCTGAAGGAGCATGCATGCGAGAGAGATGGGCGTGAAAGGAGTGAACAAAAAAGGGATTCAAATATTTGAATTCGAGATGATGATACATGTAATCCATACTCGAACCAAAATTGATCTATCAAACATGCATACTCATATGAATTCACGCACATCTATGTTATTTAATATGTAGATATTACTGATCCATACATTTTAGTAGAACATAATTTGGTTAAATTTTTCGAATTCAACCTTAAGATTTCGAGATCGTTGTATTTGTAAATCATATTATACATATAAAGGAGCAGAATTCTTTGTTGTGCTTTTGAAAGTATATATAAAAAATGATGTATATAGAATGTAATTCCAATTGAAAATGGATCCCGCCCGAAAAAAATAGAATACAAACGGGATTCGAATTGAGTTGGCACGGTAAACGTGCACTCTGCAAAATTTGAACGAAGCGGGGAAAGTCGCAGTAACCGCCCGAAACCAAAATCTGCGAGATGGAAATCACTACTGCCTATCCCTGCCACGCAAAGCCTATCTGCTGGATTTCTATAGGTTTCGATAGGGGTAGGTTTGTAATTTCACCCAAACGTGACGTAACCGCCTCTCACCCGGATTCATACACGGTGGGCGCCAAAACACAGTGTGTCCTCGGCCGAAATCGACTCCCTCCCCGATTCATATTCATACACGGTGGGCGCCAAAAACAAACTCTCGTCGGCAAATATTCGGTGTATGCGAGATTACCGTCCTATCCCCAACCGACTAATGTTGCTGTGATGTAGTAGAAATTTGAAACGGGGGCTAAGTTTGTAAATTTCCTCGCATTTGAGACAAGCGCGCCCTGAATACATGGTTCCCCCCTTCCTCTCTACCTCCCTTTTCCCCATTCGTACTCCGTGGGCGCCAAAACACCCTCTCCACCCCACCCTCCTCCGTCCGCCGCCGTCCGCCACCCCATCCACCGCCGTCCTCCTCCACCATGCCGGAGCTGATACCCCGACGCCGCCGTCCATTACAAGAGATCGACCTCTCTCATCCACGGCTTCGGACCGGGATCCTTGCATCCCGTCCTCTCGCTTCATCCCCGCCGTCGTCCACCTTGCCGGCGCCGCTCCTACGACCGTCTCGTCCACCGCGCCCCGCCGCCACCGTCTACCCTCCTAGATCTGCTTCCACGCCGCCGACAGCCATCGCTACCGCAGCACCGTCAAATTCTCAGCAGATGCGTACACGGCGCCGCACCAGAGGCGGTACTCTTTCGTATCTGCTCAACTTATTTATCGCAGCAAGAAAATAGATCGCCACTGCTTTACTCTGATTTCTTGTCTTGGTTGCGAAGTTGCCTTTGTCCGGTTTGCACCTTCAGATCCGCCATGGCACGCTCAACACTATACTCCCAATGCTTATGGTTTTCCCCTTTTATATTCCACACTAGTTAAATCACAGTAGACTAAATTTCAAAATTGGGTCAGTCGATTTTTCAGAGCTCGCCGGAGTTCGCCGGTGCGATCGAAGGGGCTCGGGTGGTTGTGGGGCCTCGCCGAACGAAGAAAACTCGACGCGGGTGGGGGTTGGGGCGGGGGTGGGGGTGGGGGTGGCGGAGGAACACAGGCGGTGGGGGCCGGTGGTCCGGCCGGCGGCCCGTGCGGTGTTCTGTATGGGAAGAATCAGAGACGAGGAAGAAGAAGGGTTAGGAGACGTAGGATCTTCATCCAACCGCCTGAAATGGTCGAGAGACAGCTGGGAGTTGCATTCTTAATGCGCTCTGGTTCATCATGTGTGGGCACTGCGCAACCAACATTTTATTATCCAAAATCTGCTTGCTCTTCTTTACCATGTTCCTCTTCCGTTCTTCTTTAATATGTACTCTCTCCGTTCCTAAATACAAGTCTTTGTATAGATTCCACCATGGACTACATATGGAGCAAAATGAGTGAATCTACACTCTAAAATGTATCTGGATACATCTGTATGTGATCCATAGTGGAAATCTCTACCAAGACTTATATTTTGGAACGGAGGGAGTATGATAGTAGTACAGTATGTTCCTTGTACTGAAGATGAGCAGGGACATTTGCAGTGTAGAGGTCTATACGGTCGGTTGTGATGGACACTTTGAGCCTCTTTGATTCGTAGGATCTTGTAAACATAGGAATAGGATTTGTAGTGGCCTGCCCACTTGAATCCTATAAGAATAGCAAGGAAATGCGGGGAGCTGTGTCGCCTTTGAGAGTTACACTGATATTAACAGTACCGCACCTTCACTTGAAGAGAGCTGGTATCCGAAGCCTTTCTAGCCGTACCGGCAATACTAGCACATATATTCCAGCAAGTTCCACTTTGCTGATTTTACTCTGATGCTTAAGGTTTTCCCGTTATATCTACACTATGATCTGTGTAGCTGCTTTGTGTCGCACTAGCAGCAGTCCACTCTTGAAGCTAAACACTGCAATGACTTACAAAATTGGCACCAAGGCATTGAGTGCCATTCTGGATGCAATGAAACTCATACGCTCCCCACCTGTTGATTCTTGTTCAGAATATGATCCTAATGACTATTCTAACCTCGAGGAGTCAAAGGCAGATGGCCTGTCCTGTTCACCCATCAAGGTGCCTGTTCTAATTTGGCAATGTTTTATTGATTGCGGGTATCTTGCATATGTTGTCTTGCATTTCTTCTACTTTGTTGCACCGCCATCTGCTTAGTTTACTCATCATATATGTCGAGATGCCATGCCCATCCATTATCAATACATATTCCATCTGTCATCATACCATGTTTTTCCACTCAAATGTTGTTCTTGTGCATCAGACATCAAAAAGGAAGAGGGTGATTGCCGAACCTGAAGGAGCACCAGCAAAGTCCTTGAAAAACGTGGTGGTGCCGGAGAAATCAGACAGCACCCCACTTATATTGGTTGTACAACCAGTGACACAAAACGTAGGACCGACTCCAGCAGACTGTACCCATACTTCACTGGCCACACCACTAGCCCCACCACACAGGACCTGCACTCCAGCAAAAGGTATACCGATTTCATTTGCCATAGCACCAGCTGTACCACAGAAAAATCCCACTCCAGCAAAAAGTACAGCAAGTCCACCGGCCGAAGACCTATCCCAACTGCAGAGACGGCCAATTCCTGCAGATTGGAACCCCATTCCATTTATTCCCAGTTTAAAAGACAATGCTTTCAATGTTGTTAGGGACTACGTGCATATATTCCCATCATGGGAAGATTATTGTGAAGACAAACACCATTTTCACATCTTCCTGTCCAACTTACGTGTAAGTGCTATTATTCATGGTTATTATTTTCCTGTTTTCTGCTGATTGAACACATCAATGATTTACATTACATTGTTGTAACTAGGCGAGGGTCAATCTGGATAGTCATGACGAGCAAAGCTTGCTTGTGCTTTTCAAGGAAGCATTGCAGCAGTATCGGTGTTACCTGAGGAAATCACACTTTGATGGCAAGTCTATAAACGAATTTCCGGTGAAGTCTCCTGTGCTAAATTTAGAAGACATTGAATGGAAAAACCTTGTTATGCACTGGTCTCGTTCCCAGGATGAGGTACTGTCTATGAAATCACATGACAATTTGAACTTCTACTTTTCCGCATGTGCCTTACGGATCTTTTTTGCAGGAAATCTGCTCGAAGAAGAATTCCGGTTTGACAAGAACGACAGGATATCGCAAATATGCTGCCCGCTGCTTTGCTCTTGTTAGTACCTGTTGTCCTGTATCACTGTACTTGCATACATACCTGGTTCATTATGTGACAGCAGTATGCATGATAGCTTGCTTATCAATTGTTCGCTCCAAATTATCTGATCTGTATGAATGGTTACATTAGTGTAGAATATATCCAATGCCAATGTTTTTTTAGCTCTGCATTGTTCTTGTAAGTACATGCTGTCCTTTATCAGTGTACTTATAATGACAGGTAGTTGTTCATGTACCATCACTCTGCAGCTTATTTTCCTTTGCCCTCCATTTTCTACACATCAGATCTATATTTACTCTTACCATAAGGTTGGTACTGAAGAAGTTTAGCTGTGCATTGCTCTTGGCTGTACCTTTTGCCTGTATCGCTGCACTTACATTTATAGCTACTTGGTTATGTAGCATCACTCTTCATCTTATCTTAAATATTCTCCATTTTTTCGTATATTATCACATCTATATTTACTCTTAACAAAATGTAGAATAAAGGCAATGCTTTTGAAGAAGATTCTGTGGTAAACTTCTTGAATTGCCCCCCCCATCAGCATGGACAAGGCCTTTATAGAGCCTGTCTTCACCAATAATGTAAGTTTGTCCATCTCAAGCCTTCAAACTTTGTTGTATATATTTGGTTAGGCATGACTGCAACAGCTGTTTATTTTTGGTGTTTGCATCAAATTGCTTGTTTAAAGTTTATTATGTAGTTCATAAACAAAAGTTTGTCCTTTCTCAATTTAAGTTTTCAGTTGTACAACCAAGTTCCTTCTTCATACCATGTAAATTAAACTATACAGAGCAAGTGATCTTCTTTTGCACTGCATGTATGCTTCTGTTCTTCATCCGTAATCCAGTGGTGTGGTGAACCTACCCACTACAGCACAATGTCATATTCTGCAATGTCTTAACTATGAACAATGTCATATCATTCTACTATTATTTAAACCGTCTCTTTATTTGCCAATCTGAAATGGTATAAATTGACAGCACACTAACCATTGATACTTATGAGTTCTTGATCTGTAATCCAGTGGTGTCGTGAAGCTGCCAACTCCTTCACAATGTCATTTCCTGCCATGTCTTGACCTGAACAATACCATATTGTGTTAATGCAATTTTAAACTGTGTCACTTTATTCGTCAGTAAGAAATGTGATGAATTGTCAGCACTGATACTTTTATGTGCAAAACCTGTCATCTGTCTGCTTGTTTATCTTTCAGAGTGAGGAAGATATAAGTGTTGAACAAGCGCAGTCTCATCATCTTGCTCAGCTGCTTGCGCTGCAGCTCCCCAGCAGGGCTAACCTTTCTTGAACTCTATTGAAGTGCTGTCGGTTTTGTATATTATTTTGTCGGCGTGTTTATTTGCACTGGTGGCGATCTTTGATGCCCAGTGTATGTAATCTGCTGTCTGCTTGTGCTTTATTATCATAGTGGCGAACTTTGATGCCCAGTGGATGTAATATGCCGTAATTTCTTTATTGTATAGTCTAGGTTTTTTCTTATTCACGATGCTGCAGTTATTTTACTGTATATATATATCCTGTCTTCGCAGTAAACCGGCCAAACCGTAAAATTACGGTACATAATCGGGCCGTCATGCAATCACGATGTAGGTTGGGCCTGAAACGTGCCGAACAGCTCACGGGCCGGCAGCAGCCCGAAATGAACCCCGGCCCATGATTGTGCGAATCAAATCACGGGCTTTTAACAGGCCAAAATTGTCTCGGTCCTTGTTTGGCCCAATCAGATATCGGCTGCGAGCAGGCCGGATGCAAACCGGGCCGTAGTTAGGCCCAACTATATGACGGGCTTTTAACAGGCCGAAATTAATATAGGGCCGAAATGTTAAACGGGCCCTTAACAGGCCAAAACTAATATCAGGCCGAATTACTAAGTGGGCCTTTAGCAAGTGGGCCCAAAAGCATAGTGTCCAGTTGACGGGCCGAATCTGATATGGGCCATAATTGAGCCCAAAGCCTCTTAAAGGGCCGGACCTGATCTGGGCCGTAATTTGGCCCAGAACGTGGTAGGCTTTTAACGGGCCGGATCTCATATGGGCCACTATTAGGCCCGGAGCGTGGCAGGCCATTAATGGACCGGATCAAATATGGGCCGGCATTTGGCCCAAAACATGGCAGCCAGTTAATGGGCCGGCCTACTAGGGTCCTCAAAATCTTGTGGGCCTACAGCTGGGCCGGCCCATTAATGTCGGCGAAATCTCGTGGGCCTTTAGCTGGGCCGGCCCATTATGATCCGCAAGAATCTTGTGGGTCTTTACCTGCGCCGGCCCATTATGGCACACAAAATCTTGTGGGCCTTTACCTGGGCCGGCCCATTATGGCCCGCAAAATCTTGTGGGCCTTTAGCTGGGCCAGCCCATTATGGTCCGCAAAATCTCGTGGGCCTTTAGCTGGGCCGGCCCATTATGGTCCGCAAAATCTTGTGGGCCTTCAGTTGGGCCGGCCCATTTAAACTTGATGGGCCGGTCCACGTGTCAACATATCATAGGCGCATCTCGCCCATTGGATGAGTGACACCTGTGCCAACGCGGACCTGACACGTGTCTCGTCCAGCCAATGATGATTTTACACGTGGAAAATCCCCATTGGTCGGGGCTGTTAACGGGTTATCGGATCCAAAACCCGACCTGATAGCTTAACGGTGTTCCGTTACGGTGGATGCCACGTGTCGGTCACCCTTGACGAAAGCACTTCTGTGACGCGCGATTTATCGTCATGGAAGTGGACACTTCCGTGATGATAATTTTGGTAATGTCACGGAACACTTCTACGACAGCACAGGTATGACTATCTTGATTCTGTCATAAATTTGTCATGGATGTACATGCATGACAAAAAACGCGACCTACTGTGACAAACACGTATCATCACGGAAGTGTATTTTTTTGTAGTGTTACTTTACACATAATGCCTATGAATATGACACGTGTTCCTGTTTCTTGAACATACTATATCTGATCACTCCATGTTCTTACATCAGACTACTGTTCTTGCATATCCCGCATCAGTCACTTATGATAAGGCACCTTTAAGTCGCCACTGTGATATTGGTTGTGTCTTGCATATGATTTCTGGCATGCACTGCTTCTAATTTGTTGAAACGCCAGACAGTTTGAACTTGGCAGAGTGATATTGGTTGAACCTTTCATATGGTGTCTAGCTTGCAGTGCTTCTAATTTGTTGAAATGCCTTCTGCTTAGTTTTTTTTGATCAAAACCAACTTTATTCCTCAAATAATAGCCATGTCGTTTACAATTTTTGGAAGAATAAAGTCGGGTGTATCAGAATCCCAGAACTCAGAAGAGTTCAAACTAAAAGAATGTCTAGCTAAGCAATCAGCTACGTGGTTGGCCTCTCTGCTACAATGAATATAACTGATGCTAGTAAAATCCATCGCCAACTGAGTGCACTCAGATATGATCGATACATCAGGACCAAGATATGTTTCAGGGTTGTTTAGTGCTTCCACCGCAGCCATGCTATCAGACTCGATGACAACTTTTGTGCATCCAATGTTTGCTGCCAGAACAAGTCCATGCTGGATGGCCTTAAACTTAGCTGAAAGAACACTTGACACATGAGGAAGTACCCAGGTTGCTGCAGCTAAGAAATCTCCATGAAAATCACGCGCCACTGCACCATTCGCTCCTGCTAGATTTTCAGAGTGAAAGGAGGCGTCAACGTTCACTTTTATCGTTCCTCCGGATGGCTTCTTCCATGTATGATCTACCCTACGGGTAGGCTGATTTGGTGTATAAGCTTGAATGAACATGGTCATTCGCTTTGGACTGTGGATTGCCTCTCCTTTTGTGTGTTGTCGTCTCTACCACCAAATATACCACATGGCCACCAAAATCAACTCAGCAGCTGGTAATTCATGTACTAAACGCAGAGCCTGGAGGAGGATCTCCAAATTAACTGAGCCAGACCGGTCTTGCACCACAGAATTTTGAATAGTTTCCAACAAACCAAGCTCTGCCCAAACATCTGTTGCCCTCGAGCATGTAAGTAGACAGTGTTGGATGTCTTCATGTCCAATTTTACATAGTGGGCATTGAGGGATAAGAGGGATATGTCTCCCTGCCAGCACACCCAAGCAAGGTAGGACTCCCTTGAGGACCTTCCATCCGAAATGTTTGATTTTCCCAGGCAGCCGTAATTGCCATAAATCTTTCCAGCACAAGTTCATATCAGCACTTTCAGGACGGTCCGAACTGACAAACTGGCGACCGAACTGGTGATCAAACTGTACAAGATAGGCCGAACGAACAGAGAAGGTCCCCGACCTTGTAAAGTTCCACGCCACAAAATCCTCCATAGCTTCGGTATGTAATGGGATTTGAAATATTCTGTTAACATCAACTATTGAATATGACATGCCATCTGCTTAGTTACCACATCATAGGTGTGAATATGTCATGCCATCCTGTTTTTCATACATATTCCATCCTCGTATCATGTGTTTGCCTTTCATCCGAGTCATGTTCATCAGTATCATGCATGAATGAGTTCTGAAGAGCGAATTTTATTCCTTTTTCTTATCGGTTTGACTTCACAATGCAAAATCAATACAGCTGAAGGAAATTAGTCCGGCAGTGGATGATGGTGGTCCTTCGGAGCAACTCGAACAGAGGGTCTCTACAGATTCTACTCCGCCATAATACCAACAAGATTCGCAAGACAACACAAGGCTGGTCAGTCAACGTAGTTGTGTAGATGATGAGCACATCTCCCCTACTCCACCATCACAGGTGCTTGCTCTAACTTGGCACTATTATATGTGGTTGCATGTTGCGTATGATATCTAGCTTGTATTGCTTCTAACTTTGTTGAATTGCATCTGCTTACTTTACACATAATGCCTATGTATATGACACCTGTTCCTGTTTCTAGAACATACGTGTAGATGATGAGCACATCTCCCCTACTCCACCATCACAGGTGCTTGCTCTAACATGGAACTGTTATATGTGGTTGCGTGTTCCATATGATGTCTAGTTTGTATTGCTTCCGATTTTGTTGAATTGCATCTGCGTAGCTTACAACTTATACCTGCAACGATCACTTAGCCATAAGACACATTTAACTTGGGAGTGTGATGTAGGTTGCATCTTGCATTGTCTTCCAGCTTGTACTGCTTCTAATTTCTTGAAATGGCACTTACGCGGAGACACTTTTTACCTGATAGAGTGATATTGGTTGCATGTTCATATGGTGCCTAGCTTTCATTTCTTCTAATTTTGTTGAAACGCCTTTTGCTTACTGTTTTTCATACATATTCCCTCTTCCTATCGTACGTCTGAATATGCAATGTTGTCTTCTTTTTGTATATATTCCATCCTCCTATCCTGCGCTTGCCTTACATCAAAGTAGTGTTCGTCTGTATCATGCATCAACCAGTTATGCAGAGCTAATTTTATTCATCTTCTTTTGGTTTTGACTTCATAAGGTAATATCAGAAAATAGGAAGGAAAAGAGTAAGTTAGGGGATGTTGGTGGTCCTCCGGACCAACGCAAACAGAGACTCTCTAGATTTGCCACTGCCACTGCTAATGAAGTTGAAGTCCCAAGTCTACATGATGAGTTCATCTCCCGTACTCCACCATCGCAGGTGCTTGGTCTAAGTTGACAGTGTGATAATTGGTTTCATGTTGCGTATGTTGTCTAGCCTATATTTCTTCTATTTTGATTAAATTGCACCTGCTGAGTTTATACATTATACATGTGCATATGGCATGCCTTTCTGTGTCTAGAATACACTGCATCTATTAGTCATACCATGTTCTTACATCAAAGTACTGCTGTTGTGTATCCCGCATCAGTAACTCATGATTGGACGCTTTTAACATGGCAGTTTGATAGTGGTTGCATCTTGCATTGATTTCTATGTTGTACTGCTTCTAATTTTTCGAAATACCACTTATGACAAGACACCTTTAACTAGGCAGAGTGATATTGGTTGCATCTTTCATATGGTGTCTAGCTTGCATTACTTATATTTTCTTGAAAATCCTTCTGCTTAGTTTACACATCGTAGCTGTCAATATGTCATGCCGTCCTATTTTTTTACATATTCCATCCTCATACGATTGTCTTACATCAAAGTATTGATTGTCTGTATCATGCATCAATGAGTTCTGAAGAGCGATTTTATTCTTTTGTGTTGTGGGTAGGCCTTGACATGGCAAAGTCAAAAAAGAGCAAGGAAAAGAATATAGTAGGGAATGGTGTTATTCGTCGGGTGAAACGGAAAATGATCTGCCCTCGAGATTCTGCTGGTACTTATAGTGCAGTAGAAGGTCCAAGTCCACCGGCTAAATCTACAAACACAGTATCACCTACTCCACCAGCTGCAGCATCCACTTCAACTGTACCAGCATCTCAACGAGTTACTCGTTCGTTTTCTTCGGAACTGGCCAGTTCCCAAGCTGCATTCAC
Source organism: Triticum aestivum (assembly GCF_018294505.1). Taxonomy (NCBI): domain Eukaryota; kingdom Viridiplantae; phylum Streptophyta; class Magnoliopsida; order Poales; family Poaceae; genus Triticum; species Triticum aestivum. The sequence continues at coordinate 211,461,914 of NC_057799.1, forward strand.
ACTTAACACTACTTCTGAAGAACTGCTGACACAACATGACTTGGCAAGATCAGATGAACCGAGTCAAGTTGCAGTTGCATGCTCCTTTATATGTACTCTCATAGTTTGATGTGCACTAACACTTTCCATATTCGTTGTTGAACTAGCACCACGGCGCAAGCGGAAACAGACATCAGGGATAATGCTTGACAGATTAAAAAAATCTAAAGGGGGAAGAATGGAGATCCATTTTGAGGTAGGTTTAAAAAGGCCACGTGATGCTACAGAGTCAGCCATGTTAGTATCATAGGCAGCCATTGCCGTTACGTGTCATGCACGTATCCTCCCAAGGTGGATCCAGTACAGGAATGAGAAAGACAATACCCAGTTTAACACCTTCCTTGACAATTTATCCGTAAGTAATGTTATTCATCGCAATTTGTTATATTGTCTTGCTCTGTGCCATACTTTCTAACTTTCTCCTAATAAGACTCACATTCTTTTTTCAACAGATGAGGTTCAAGTTGGATCTGAAAGATGATGCAACTAAACAAGCATGCACTCACGTTTTTCAGTCTGCTCCGCAACAGTATCGGTACCACCTTAGAAAATCTCACTTTGAAGGCAAGGCTAACAATGAAATCGCCCAAACATCTCCAGCGGAATATATTACAGATGAAGACTGGATAGCCCTTGTTAAACACTGGTCTGATCCAAAGTATCAGGTAGGGTATATGTATTTGCTCAGACCACATATTGAACTTGTATTTATGTATGTGCCTTACAAGTGTATCTTCTTCTAGGCTAACTGTTTGAAGAACAAGACCAACCGTTCTAAAGTGAAATTCCAACAGACAACAGGATCTCGTAGCTATATTGCACACTGCGAGGCTCTTGTAAATAGCTGCTACTTCCTTCTTTTTTCTGTGCCATATTATCGTATCTATATTGACTTGTTCCAAATACATAGGAAAATCCATGCGGACCAAAAAGAACCTGAACTGAATGCAGTGCAAATCTTCAAGGATTGCCACACCAGCAAGATGAAGGGCATGAGCACACCAGTTCAGGCCGCTGTTGTAAGTCCTTACTCCTCCTGCCTTTGAACTGATTGGTACTGTGATGTGTTCATTTAACTGCTTGGTTTGCAGCCAATTTCAGTTACTCTGTTCACTTTTATACACAGTTGTCTTAACGTATCATTTCACCTTACATGGTTTAAAAGAGATGAAGGATATTCTTTTGGTCTTGATTTGTAATCTAGTTGTGATGTTCACGTGCGCACACAATGGTAGAATAGCAAGTTTGTTTTATATCTGTTTGCCCATGATATGAATGATGTCATACTATGTTCATCCTACTTTAAACCATGCCTCTTTATCCTTAGATGTCAACGAATGTGAGGAAATAGACAATACAGTAGGCATGCTACATAGACATATGTTCCGAAAGTGATTTTATTATGTAGTTGGCACGGCAATACATGCTAATGTATTACAGTAGTTCACCAAAATAAGTTATGTATAAACGTGAAACCTACTTTGTTTGTTTTTGTTTCATTAGTAACTTATCTGGTACACTAATCTACAAGTTCAAACTTTCAGCTAGCTATGGAACAAATGATTGAACAGCCACAACCACCTGAAGGTGACGAGGCTACCATAGGCACAATGTCACCTCTTAATGCAGTGCATCAGTATCTCTCCACTAAAAGTGCAAAAAGCACCTTCCTGCGTAATTCTGGGTTGGTTGTCAAGGTAACCTTGTCCAAATCGCCTACTGAACAAAATCTTCCGGCTAGATAGAGTAATATATCTGTGCTCCAGACACAAGTCCAATCCCAAATGTACGTTGTGTCAGAAACAAAAATAGTGGTTGACAAATGTCGTGAAGATATGAATGGTTTTGAAACCAGACTATCAGACATTTGCTTCGTTGTTCAAGAGCAATGGCGGAAAAAAGGGGAAGATCGTGCTGCTCCATCAGATTCTACAGCCTGAAACATAAGCACTCTGGTCAAATGATCTGTGCTTCTATACATCTGATGGTGCTTTTATCTGCAAGGACTGTAAACTTTATGCCAACAGGCCTTTTCTTGTATGGTTGGAATTTATTTTGTTGTGATACAGCATTTATGATGCTGCCAAAGGCTGCTATAATTACGACGCTGTTTTTGTATAGTGTAGGTTTATCTTAGTAATGTATTCGGCCGAAAACTTCGTAGGAGCCCAACATGCCAAAATTCGTCGGGCCCATTCCAATTGGGCTAAAAACGATTCTGGGCCGAAATTTGCATGTAGCCCACTAAAAATATCTGGGCCTAAATCAGCATAAGCTTTCATATTTTTCAGGTAGGCCTGTGCCCATAGTGGGCCTTTAACAGGCCTAAATATAATTTGGGCCCTCAGTAATAATAGGTCGTTTACATGTGTAAATATCTCAAGCCCATAAAAAACATGGGCCTTTAATAGGCCGAAAGGTAGATTGGGCCCTGATTGTGCCAAATAAACCACTGGTCTCAGCAGGCCGAAATGGTGGTCCATTTACAATGCGGATCGTCCACAGGCCGAAATTCAGACGGGTTGTAAATGCGCCGACCTACTACACGGGCCTTTAACAGGCCGGAAGTTCGGTCGGGCTTGATTAGTGTCATTTTTATATGGGCTGTTAGTAGGCCCGATGTGGCCTTGGGCCACATATGGACCATGGATTACGTCCAACGTTAACAGGCCGAAAGTCACCGGGCCGTAATTCGGCCCAAATTCTGTAGCGGGCCTCTAACAGGCCGAATGTCAGACATGGCCGAATATGACCCATATCCTTCACGGTCGTCTATGGGACCAAAGTTTCAATAGTCTATAAATGGGCCCAAATGAAGCAGGACCTTTAATAGGCCGGAAACACACCGGGCCGTAATTCGGCCCAAATTCTTAGCGGACTGTTAACGGGCCAGAAGTGACCATGGGCCGCGATGATGACAAGTTTAGGACGGGCCATTGACGGGCCGATTTGACACTAGCCGTACGGGCCTAACTGATAATGTTGGGCCTTTAGCTGGGCCGGCCCATTATGGTCTACAAAATCTTGTGGGCCTTTAGCTGGGACGGCCCATTATGGCCCGCTAAATCTTGTGGGCCATTTTTTGGCCCGGCCCATTATGGCCCACTAAATTTTGTGGGCCATTTGTTGGCCGGCCCATTATAGCCCGCTAAATTTTGTGGGCCTTTAGTTGGGCCGGCCCACTTAATCTTTATGGGCCACTTTTGGGCCGGTCCACGTGTCAACGTATTATAGGCGCATCTCGCCCATTGGATGAGTGGCACCTGTCCCAACGGTGAGCAAACACGTGTTTCCTCTGGCCAATGAGTATTTTACACGTCGAAAATTCCCATTAGTCCGGGCTGTTAACTGGTTATCGGATCCAAAACCGGACCCGATAGCTTAACGGCGTTCCGTTATGATGGATGCCACGTGTCGGTCACCCTTGACGAAAGCACTTCCATGATGCAGCATTTATCGTCATGGAATTGAACACTTCCGTGATGATAATTTTGGTAATGTCATGGAACACTTCTACGACAGCACAGCTATGACTATCTTGCTTCTGTCATAAATCGTCATAGATGTACATGCATGACAGAAAGTGTGACCTACTGTGACAAACACGTATCATCACGGAAGTGTCTTTTTTTGTAGTGGTGGTTTTGGTAATTCATAACAACATATAGCTCATTGAACTAATATCCTTTCAAGTTGATTATTTCAGAAAGTTCAATGATTGGTATGGCATGGACTAGAGATGTGGACCCCTCAAAGTGCTAAGGACAAATATTGGCAAAGCTTAAGACTCTTCATTTCTATTTTAGTGATCCAAGATCACATTGAGTCCATAAGAAAGCCAATACTATTAAAAGGGGATGAGGTGTTGCTTAATGGTCCACTTGCTCAAAATGCTTAGTGATATGCTCCAAAGCCCGCAACTATTTTCTCAAATCCAAATATGTCCTAAACCTGAAGTCAAACTTGGCCCCACCGATTTGATTCGTCCGGCGCCACCGAGTTCATTTGACATAGACATAGCCAGAAACCCTAATCAGTTCGGTCTCACCGATAGGGATCTCGGTCTCACCGAGATGGGATTACAAACTCTCCGTTTCCCTTCGTAATGTTTCGGTCTCACTGAAATGAGCAATCGGTCCCACCGAGTTCGCAGTGCAAACACTCTGTTCCTCTTTCGTAACGTTTCGGTATCACCGAAAGGAGTGATCGGTCCCACCAAGTTTGCCTGACCAACTCTCTGTTTGCTTATTACCGAAATCGGTCTCACCGAGTTGAAGTAATCAGTCAAACCGAGATCAAGTTTTGCCCTAACCCTAGCTCACCGGTCTCACCGAGTTTATCTTGTCGGTCCGACCAAAAAGTTTAACGTTCACATTTTGAACTAAGTCGGTCTCATCGAGTTCATCTATTCGGTCTGACCGAGTTGGCTCAAATTTGTGTAATGGTTAGATTTTGTGTGGAGGCTATATATACCCCTCCGCCCTCCTCTCCATCAGTGAGAGAGCCATCAGAACGTGCCTACACTTCCAGCATTCATTTTCTTATAGAGAACACCCTACTCATGTGTTGAGACCGAGACATTCCAATCCAACCACAAGAACCTTGATCTCTAGCCTTCTGTAACACCCCGGATGTAACTTTCCATATTTGTAACTCCAACTCTTGCCATTTTCGGCTATGTGTTATGGTATTCCCTTCGTGGTCGGGTCTTGTCTTTTGTTTTGCATTTTGTTCATGTCATGCATCTCATATCATGTCATCATGTCATCTCATTTGCATACGTGTTCGTCTCATGCATCTGAGCATTTTCCCCGTTGTCCGTTTTGCATTCCAGCACTCCCACATGCACCGGTGCACCCCTCTTGTTTCTTTTTGTGAGCGGGTGTTGAACGTTCTCGGAATGGACCGAGTCTTGCCAAGTGGCCTTGGTATACCACCGGTAGACCACCTGTCAAGTTTTATTCCATTTGGAGGCCGTTTGATGCTCCAACAGTTAACCGGGTAACCGCAAAGTCCTTTTGTGTGTTGCAGCAAAAACCCCTTCCAAACAGCCCAATAACCCATCTAAGCCCCTTCCATGCTCTCGGTCGTTCGATCACGATCGTGTGGGCGAAAACCGCACTCCATTTGGAGTTTCCTAGCTCCCTATGCCTATATATACACCCTCCCCGTCCAAAATCCGGGTCCCGAAACCCTAGCCCCGCTCCCTCCGCGCGCCGGACACGTCTGCCCGGCGCCGGACGAAAGCCGCCGCCGCCCGCAGCCAACCGGGATGCGACACTTATCGCGCCACCGTTCCCCGCGCCACCGGCCCGCTCGGCCCGTCCTCGGCCCCCGCGGCCCGGAGCCGTCGCGTCCCGCCGCCCGTGCCCTCCCGCGGCTCCCCCGCCGCCCGGGCGCTGCGCGACGCCGTCCGCCGCCGCCCGCCACTCCGACCACCTCGCCACCCCGTCGCCGGTCGACCTCGCCGCCTCATCGCCTCGACCTCGTCGCCACCCGTGCCCGCGCGCCCGGCGTCCCCTCGCCGGATCCGGTCGGCCCGACCCCGGCGGCCTCCTCCCTCGAGGTCCTCCGGCCGCCATCTCCCTCTCCTCTCCAGCTCCGGCCGCCGCGCGCCCCGACTCCGGCTAGCTCAACCGCGCCGGCAAACCCTAGATCGGGCTGGATCCGAAGGTTGACTCCCCCCCCGAAATATTCTCTAAGTCCCGAAATTTTTGCATAATATTGCTCTGTTCATTGCATCATATCTCATTGCATGCTGCTGCATTTTGCGCGCACGATATATCGAAATGTTCGCCTCGAGATGCTCTTCATTTTGTTCCATTGTGCCATGCTTGTTTGAGTTCATCTTGATGCCCAAATCTCTGGTGCAAGAGTGCTATATGATGTTTACTGTTGTTACTTATCAGAACTTGAGGTTTTGTTATTTTTGTTGCATTTGATGCGTGCATCTTATGGGCATGAGTTCTACAGGTGTTTTTATCTATACCATGCCATCTTTACAGAGGTGTATGCCATTTATTTTTGTGATCTATGTGGTGACTAGCACAAGCATGCAAACTAGGCTTCGTGATGTTTCTGTTTCCAGGGACATAGAATTTTGCTAAGTCTGTGACTGCTGTTTTTTTGTTGCCATGTATCCATGTGGCTATAGTGAGATCCATGCTTATTTTGAGAATGTTCAGTAAGGATGTTTTGTAGATATAGTTGTGCTCTATCTATCCATGCACCTGTTTGCAATTATAAAGTGCCCTAGCATGTCTTCTGATCCTTTTTGACTCATGGTCAGTAAGGGCCTTTTGTTCTATGCATTTAGTAGATTCATGCCATGCCTTGTTTTGCTATGATAAGTTCCTGTAGCATGTGCTTTGCTTGCTCTGAACATTGCTACCTGATGCTGTTTCAGCCATGTTCAGTAATTTCACCAAGTCTGTGAACCTGATATCTTTTGCATTTTTGCCATGCTTGTTTGAGCCTGTTATTGTGATCTAGCCGTAGCTCAGTGTTCATCTTTTGTCAAGAATCTCCTGTAGATTACTGCCATAGGCTTTGTTGCTATGTTGGGGTGTTGTAGCATAGTTACTTGATGTATTCTAAGTGCTATCGTGCTGTTAATCGCAGATTCGTGTCATTCTTGTTTTGCTTGCCATTTGCAAACCGTGCATCCGTTTCCGGTGATCTTTATATCGATTTCGACCGAAATCATCTCATCTTTCCAGTGGCATACTTGGTTTTCCAAGTTACTGCCTTGTTCATCCTTTTTCTTCCGGAGAACGCATATGCATCGCATATCATATCCCGCATATCATGCATGTATTGCATCATGTTGCTTGTGCATTTCCCGTGATTGATTGTGGTTCCATTGCTTGTGTTCTTGCTGTGGGTAGAGCCGGGGGATGAGTTCGTGAACGAGGAACCTGTTGAGTACGCTTACGAGGATCAAGCTTTCGACAACTCTGAGAACCTTGCAGGCAAGACGACCATACCCTCGAAATCACTTCTATCTTTGCTTTGCTAGTTGTTCGCTCTATTTGCCATGCTGCGCTACCTACCACTTGCTATATCATGCCTCCCATATTGCCATGTCCAGCCTCTAACCATCCTTTCCTAGCAAACCGTTGTTTGGCTAAGTTACCGCTTGTGCTCAGCCCTTCTTATAGCGTTGCTAGTTGCAGGTGAAGTGAAGTTGGTTCCATGTTGGAACATGGATATTTTTGGAATATCACAATATCTCTTATTTAATTAATACATCTATATATTTGGTAAAGGATGGAAGGCTCGGCCTTATGCCTGGTGTTTTGTTCCACTCTTGCCGCCCTAGTTTCCGTCATACCGGTATTATGTTGCTTGAGTTTGCGTTCCTTACGCGGTTGGGTGATTTATGGGACCCCCTTGACAGTTCCCCTTGAATAAAACTCCTCCAGCAAGGCCCAACCTTGGTTTTACCATTTGCCACCTAAGCCTTTTTCCCTTGGGTTTTCGCGAGCCCGAGGGTCATCTTTATTTTAACCCCCCGGGCCAATGCTCCTTCGAGTGTTGGTCCGAACCGAGTAGACTGCGGGGCCACCTCGGGGAAACTTGAGGCCTGGTTTTACTCGTAGGATGTCTCATCCATTGTGCGCTGAGAACAAGATATGTGCAGCTCCTATCGGGATTTGTCGGCACATCGGGCGGCTTTGCTGGACTTGTTTTACCATTGTCTAAATGTCTTGTAAACCGGGATTCTGAGACTGATCGGGTCTTTTCGGGAGAAGGTTTATCCTTCGTTGACCGTGAGAGCTTATAATGGGCTAAGTTGGGACACCCCTGCAGGGTATTATCTTTCGAAAGCCGTGCCCGCGGTTATGAGGCAGATGGGAATTTGTTAATGTCCGGTTGTAGAGTACTTGACACTTGACTTAATTAAAATACATCAACCGTGTGTGTAGCCGTGATGGTCTCTTCTCGGCGGAGTCCGGGAAGTGAACACGGTTTGAGTTATGCATGAACGTAAGTAGTTTCAGGATCACTTCTTGATCATTTCTAGCTTCGCGACCGTTGCGTTGCTTCTCTTCTCGCTCTCATTTGCATATGTTAGCCACCATATGCTTAGTGCAGATGACGCAACCGAGCTCAAGTGGGAGTTCGACGAGGAACATGGTCGTTACTATGTTTCGTTTCCTGATGATCAGTAGTGGAGCCCAGTTGGGACGATCGGGGATCTAGCATTTGGGGTTATCTTATTTTCATTTGGATTTGACCGTAGTCGGTCTATCTGTGGATTTTGGATGGTGTATGAATTATTTATGTATTGTGTGAAGTAGCGATTGTAAGCCAACTCTCGTTATCCCATTCTTGTTCATTCCATGGGATTGTGTGAAGATGACCCTTCTTGCGACAATACCTACAATGCGGTTATGCCTCAAAGTCGTGCCTCGACACGTGGGAGATATAGCCGCATCGTGGGCGTTACACCTTCCCCAAGTTGCTTTCCACTCAAATCATCTTTCCACCATAGCCAAATATGTGTGAGAGAGTTGAGTGTTGGGGAGACTATCATTTGAAGCACAAGAGCAAGGAGTTCATCATCAACACACCATCTATTACCTTTTTGAGAGTGGTGTCTCCTAGATTGGTTAGGTGTCACTTGGGAACCTCCGTTAAGATTGTGGAGTTGAACCAAGGATTTTGTAAGGATAAGGAGATCGCCTACTTCGTGAAGATCTACCCAAGAGAGGCAAGTCCTTCGTGGGAGATGGCCATTGTGGGATAGACAAGGTTGCATCTTCGTGGACCCTTCATGGGTGGAGCCCTCTATGGAATCGCGCAACCGTTACCCTTCGTGGTTTGAAGTCGCCATCAACGTGGATGTACGATGGCACCACCTATCGGAACCACGCCAAAAATCTCCGTGTCTACATTGCGTTTGCCTTCCAAACCCCTCCCTTTACCTTCATATGCAATGTTCTACATTTCGCTGCTATACTTTTTGAATTGCATGTGTAGGTTGATTGCTTGACTTGTGCTAAGTTGTTAAAATCTGCTAAGACTTAAAATTGGGAAAAGGCTAGATTTTTATTTGGTCAAGTAGTCTAATCACCCCCCTCTAGACGTACTTTCGATCCTAAACCCCTTAAGTCAACGCCGTCTATTGGACCGGCAAGTTAGGCGTTATGACTTGTGGGACCTACATGTCAGTCTGGACAAAAATCCCCGAGTGACCTCCTACCTCCGGTCCGTCCACCTAGTCATCCTCGACCATAGGATGCAGCTACCGCCGCCGGTAGAAAGTGATGTCAAAAGTGACGGCGGCACGGAGCCCATCTTGCCGCAGCCCGGATGCCAGCTCCGTGCGGCACTTGCGGTCGCTAGCTAGCCAAGCTAGCACACACCCTGCAGGATGCATCCACCTGCTTGTCTGCTAGGCTTGCTAGCTAGGTTGGCACGGTGGTGCACCGGCTTGCTCGCGCGCGCTGCGCTAAGGCCAGCCATCTGGCTCGAGCGAAGGCCAGCGTGGAGGCTTGTTCGTGCGTGAGCCACGCTCGGGCCAGCCAGCCAACCCGTGCTGAGGCCAGCGCGGCGTCCGGCCCATCCGGCGGAGTGGCGGCTAGCTCGCTCATCACCGGCGCCACCAAAGAACACGCATAAGAACTGTTTGAAGTAATGTTCGAGAAAAATAATGATTGGAGGAGTAAGAAGAGGATAGAAGGTCAGATGTGGGTCCCTCGTGTCAACGGTCAAACAAACGGTGTTTGTTTAAGGTGCCTCATCAGCACGGACTTGTGGGCCAACCCTGTCATATACGGGTTTAAACGAGCCTAATCGGCACTAGTAGTAGTTTTTGGCGCGGATTTTGAAATTTTGGTTATGTTCTTACTATTTTTTGCATGGTTGGAAATACTACTAATGTGGACGTGCATTGCAACAGATCATAATTAGAATCATACTTATTCACAAACTTGATAGAAAACACTCTAATTTTTATATACATATATCACTAAAAATATATTATGTTTCAATCATAATATATTCCTTGGGCTATTTTGGTGAGGTGAGGGAGTGATGTGGTTGCTTCTAAGATACTAATTAAGGCGTTTTCTGCAAATTGGGTAGAGAAGTGGGATGTTGTTGAGAAAAGGCAACAACTTACCTCACAGTCGTTAGATGTAGATCTAATGGTCTGAAATGACGGATGGCAGACACACCATCATCGCTAACTAAGACTTCTGTAGGAGTATTAGCAAGATGCCCGTGCGTTGCACGAACATCAAGATGCATTTTTTTATAAAGCACCTGTTGTGATTGACCCATGCGGGAGTAATCCCATGTGTAAAACTAATGATATCTCGAGAAAGAGGAGAGATAAGGTGATGAGGAGTGGGGCATGGTGGTGATTCATGGTCGGACTGAGCGGAGGCATGGGGATGGACTACGCCGACAGCAACCACCATGCCAGATTGTTCCAGAGGCTTCCTTTTTTAATTACTCAACAATTAAGTTGTCAGAGATAAGGATGAAAGAGGGAAGGCCTTGTATGCAAATGTGGAGAGAGGTGCGGGTATCTTTTAGTTGCTTTCTATCCGTCAGATATAGAGTGAGTGTGTGAGATACACACGCGGACATGGGGAGAGATGTGTGAGTTAGAGAGACAGAGAATTTTGGTGTGCATGTGAGCTAGAGAGAAAGGGGGATATATATATACCCAGAGCCGGAGAGAATATGAAAGGGTGTTTGTCTTAAAAGAAGGATCCAGATATATGGGTGTTTGTGCATGTCTGTGTGTGTTTGTGCGCGCATGTGTGTGTGAGAGGGAGTGTGTGCATGTGGAGAAGAGAGACCACTAATGATGTAAACCTAGTAGGTAAGGGGGAATGGTGTGACATGTGTGTCCAAGAGAGAGAAAGGCATGTGTAGTAGCGGGATAGCATGGATGGGGGAGCAGACATTTGGAAGAGACATCGAGTGTGTGTCACAGGGGTGTGAGAGCGAGAGAGAGAGAGAGAGAGAGCGAGCGAGGGAGAGAGAGGAAGAGAGGGGGAGAGAGAGGAGTCGTTTGTGTGTGGAAGTGGCGTATAGATAAGGAGACAAGGTTGATGTTGTTCGAAAGTGGCCTATGTACGGAGACGCAAGGGAAGCGAGTCATCGTGTGTGTGATAGAGACTTCATGAGAGATCTAGAATAGATGGTGTAGAGAACAACGTGCGAGATTGAGAATGATGATATGCTAGGGAGCTATGGAAAGAGTCACGACATATATATATAGGGAAGGAGCTGGGTCAGGTCCGTATGTGGGAGAGATAGAAAGAGGAGAGTGGTGCACAAGGAGGCAAAGGGTGCTTGTTTGTAGTGGGGGTGGTGAGTGAGGTGAGTGTGCTAGAACCACATAGCTAGGGAGATAGATGTTTGGGGGCGACGTTTTGTGTGTATGGGAAAGATACAATACTATGTAGTGCATGTGCTTGGGAAAGAGAGATGCCGGGAGACCTAGAGAGTGGGGGAAGAGATGTGCGCATGCCTGAGAGACAAAGTGATAGAGACCTATATTGGGGTCTGGACTTAGGAGGGGGAGGGGGGTTAATGTGCTCTGTGTTCATGTGCGAGGGAGAGAACGACTTGTGGAGGGGGGGTCGGAGTGGGTGGCTTCAGATAAAGAGTGAGGTGTCTATATTTGAGAGACTTAAGCGTAATTGAGATATATATGGTCAATAGTGTGTGCACTCATGGTTGATCAATTTGTTTCACAGTTTGTACTATGAGATAACGATACTTTTGAACATGCGTGATCTACTTTGAAGTACCAGAATTACAAATCCAAGATTGGAATTTTGGAATTCGACTCCATTATTAGCTTTTGTAATTCATTTAAACGAAGGTACAGTTTTTTAAGATGGGATTTCGTGATTTCAAATTCATATATCAAACCTAGAGATATACACATACGGGCATGTTCAAACCTTATAATCATCCACTTTATTCCTACACATACACATTTTTGTTTTTTTCATCATATTTAGGATAAACACATTTGGAATTTCATTTGAATTGGACCATATGATGGTATTTGCTTCCACTAGCTCAATGATCCATATTGGAATTGAATGGACAATCTAAGTTTCGAGTTGGAGACATTGATTTTCGAAACCTGCACTTCTTTTGCGCGCAAAACAAATAAATTCTCGGCCATGATATCATCGTCAGCAAAAGCTTTCAAACTTCCTGCTCACCTCGAAATATCTCGCGCCAGAAAGTTTAACCCTACGATATTCCTGGTTTACCCCTACCACATGAACGGAAAAGGGCTGCTTTAGTAACTCCATTATTTTCCCCTCTTTGCCCCCAATATTCGTCCCAGAGCCCCTCCCCGCCTCCTCCTCCCAACCACGCCAAGCCACCGAATCTAGGCCTCAGTCGCACCGGTGGACCTCACACCCCACCGGTTCTACCTTCCGCACCTTGGAACCCCCAACTGCCAACACACCACTAAACCGGAGCCGCTTCAGTGACTGGCTTGTCCACCGCTCCAGATCTCCTTGACCGCCATCATGGTCCACCGCACCGGATTTGCTTCACCGGCGCCCTCGTCCACCACAGTCTAGGCCCTTCACCGACTCCCTTGTCCGCCACATCGCTGGCCCTTCATACAAGCCCTCATCCGCCACAACAGATCCGCCTCAGCGACAACACTGTACACCGCGCCGGATGTGCTTCACCGACGCCTTCGTCCACTGCACCGGACTCGCTCCACGGACGCCATATTCAAGTCCATTGGCCCTGCTTTACTGACGCCGCAACCTCATTAGGTTATTTCGATTTGTACTCCTTCGGTTTTTCTCTTCTTTATCGTGGAACTTTTCACTTACCACAGATGAGCTTTCTTGTATGTCGACAAGCGCCGCAACCGAAGCACCAGAGCCACTTCAGTAACGGCGACAGCCGGCCCAAACTCAACCGCAACACGAGCACCATCGACGATCCTTAGCTTTCAAGTATGACAATGATACCCATACGCTGCTGAGAATCAGGTACTATTATCCAACGGCCGGTGCCTACGATCACTTTCTTAGCATAAGCGCCGCACCTTCAAATTTCTTCAGGGCATCATTCAATTTTTCCTGAGACACGTTATTCTACTTGCACCTGTAGGGCCATACGTGTGGCAGTGAACATGTTACATGTGCTAAATTACAAACTAATGCACATATACTTACAATGCTTTTGTTTTGTCCTTAGTATTACTATACTTCTTAGATATCACTGCCTACTATCTTACTGCTTGCATGCTATATTTATGATAATGGTGTTATTCTGATGCCACCTGTTGGTTACATCAGACTGCTTCTACTCTATGCTTAATTACTCATCAACAAACTAGCTTGTGGTTCCGCTGCTTTTTGTTTGTTTTACCCTACATTTTCTGATGCTAGCTATTACATCACTGCTCCGAGCCTCTGTTCATTACTTTTTTGTGCGTTCTTGTTCTTCCCAAGTTGCATGACTAATTTGATGCTACTAGTAATTATGGAGCTGCCAACCCCATCAAGCAAAATATTTGTTATTTTGGGGCTGGCACCTCGAACAAGCATAAAAAAATAGCGAAGCACATATATTGTCGTGTAAGCACATACCCTTCTTTCATTAGTTTAGATTAACCATTGATGATCAATTCAAACCAGTGAATGTGATTACAATTAATTTTACCTAAATAGAGGGGGAAGAATAAACTACAACAACTAGATTTGCAACCACGGGATGCTGACTATATCTTCAAACAACATTGAACAGCAGCGAGGCTTCACAACAACATATGGTAAGCCAGTGTGTTTTAGTATATGTGAAATGTAATGCGGTTGGGCTTCTCTCTTGGCTTGTGCCCTCAACCTATAATCCTACAGAATTACAAATAGTTCAGTTGTCTGCTTTGCTGTATCGCTTGATTCGAATGCTTGTTTGTTACTTGTTAGGATATACTTGAGTTGGCCAATATATCAGCAGTGCCTACTGTACTATCGTAAATAAATGCATGCCTAATTCATTTGACTCCTTAACTTTTCCTATGAACTTCATCACAAGACTATCTTCGTAGTTTATATGAGGCCACACTGTTTAAGTGCTTTCTCAGATTATTTCAACTGCTTAGATGCCTGGGCAACTTAAATATAGTGGTGGTACAGTTCCTTTCATCTTACCATTTTAATTTGTTTTCGGTTGATGTTGCTTCGAACCATTTAAATATAGCATGCCATGCTCGGCAATAATTCGTATGTCGTTTACCATGTAAGCTTACTGCATGGATCATGCGATAACTGTCTCTTACTTATGTCCGGCGGAAACCTTTCAGGATGCCGTTCACACTAGGACACAATGTACAACCCCATAATCTATTTGCGGAAGCAGTGCGCCAGCCATGTTACCAGATGGTAGCAGCTCAGAGGAAACACCGCTGGAGAGCAGTCTGAGCATAGATATTATAGTTTTTGAGGCTCTACTAGAGGCAGAAAGAGATGGTGTGGCTGCCATGAATGAGGTAATCTTGATCTTGAGACTGGAAATTATGCAATTAGCTGCACACATTATGCAAGCAACCCAAGAATTGGAGGAAGTAAGAACGTTGCATTTGAAGATGGAGGAGGTCCTGCTTCTTCTGCTATTTGAAGCCCAGGGTAATCCCAGTTCTTCTTTAGATACTAGTTGATATTGTCATTAGATTAGTATACTTGCATGTTGTGTCATGTCTCTGAATGGATTATGTTGTAAGACCCCCTTTGTTGTCCATGTGTTGTAATGATCTGAATTTTTTAGGTGAGGTAATCCTCAGTACTTGTATGATTGACATAAGGTGAACTATTTTTCGTGTGAGCATATTGTATTGGATGAAATAACTGTTTGACTCAAAGTGTATCCAACCTACTGAATTCGAAGATCACGACATTTCTAAATCATATTCATATATAAAGGTGGAATAAATCTTTTTCATGGTTTTGAAGAAATAAATAACAAAACTTAGAATGATGTATGGATATTCGTAATCGAATACAAATTGGATTTGAATTTAGTTGCCAGGGCCCAGGGTAAACGTGAATGCTAATTCTCCCAAATTTTGAATGAAGCGACAAAACACCCACTATCATTTGTCGGCTGCCCGAAGTCAGTGTTTGCGAGATGGAAATTACTATCTACCCGTAACACTTCACATCCTAATCGACTCGATTTCCACTCCCGTCGATAAGGGTAGACTAGTAACTTCAATCAGACGTGACACGACCGCCTGTCTCCCAATTTAGACACGATGGGCGCCAAACACACATTTGATTCAAACTCGTCCGAAAGACCTCTCTCTCTCCCTCAATTTTCTCATTCATGCACGTGGGTGGCAAAAAAACTCTCCTTGTCCAAAATCGATGTAGGCAAATATTTTAATAGGGCAGGTGTGTAACTTCCCTCAGACATGACACAACCGCACTACCTGCCAACCGTGGGCGGCAAAAGACCCTCTCGTCGCCCGAAATCGCTATCGGAAATATTGGGGAGATGCGAGATTACCGTCCTATCCCCAACTGATGAGATGTCTGAAATTTTAAAAGGGGCTAAGTTCATAACTTTTACACATTTCAGACAAGGGCGTCCCAAAGTTTGAGTTCCCTCCCCCTCCCCTCCATTTCCCCATTCATACACCATCGGCGTCACAACAACCTCCCCACTTCGCCCAGCCTCCTCCGTCCGCCACCCCATCCTCCACCCTACCGGAGCCGCTACCCCTACGCCGTCGTCCACTATAAGAGATGGACGTCTCTGATCCACGGCGCTAGACCAGGATCCTTTCATCGCGTCCTCTCGCTTTATCAGCATCGTCGTCCACCGTGTCGTTGCCGCTCCTATGACCGCCTCATCCACGACAACAACACTTATCCCCCGTCCTAGCCGTTTGCCGTCTCAAGTGTTCTTCCTTTCCACCGACAACCATTGCACCCGCAACACCCTCAACATATCAGCAGGGGCCTGCACGGCGTCGCAAGAGAGGTGGCACTCTTTCATATCTGCATAAGTGATTGATCTTACCCGGAAAATAGATCATAACTTGTTTACTGTACTTTTCTTGTCCGTACCAAATCGTAGTGGCTAGTTGAAAGAAAATATTGGTTGTGAAGTAGCCTTTGTCCGGTTTGCACCTTCAGATCCTCCATGGCACGGTCACTATACTCATAAATCTTATGGTTTCCCCCCTTTATATTCACTACCATCATCGTAGGTGCTTCATGTTGTGCTAGCACTGCTCCTCAAGACCTCAACCCATCAAGCGAAACAAGATGCCACTCATAATTACAAAGCTTAGTTGTTCAAATACGAATCTGATACAATGCTCATATTACTAAAACATAGATTTTTTAATTGGTCAGCTAATGTTCCTATATTCATTTCAAAAATCATCTGCGCCACATATAGAGAGACATCAGGGATTTGCATTTCTCTGTGCACTCTAGTACATCATGGGTGGGCAACACACATTGTATTATCTAAAACCTGCTTGCTCTATGTTATCATGTTCCTCTTCTGTTCTTCTTAATAAGTATATTACTTCCTCTGTTCATAAACTGCCTTGGGTTCGTGCATGTGTTGTGGTGGCGTGCGTTTGTACCGGGTGTTGTTCATTGTTGCTTTATTTATAAAGCGGGGAGAAAGCCTTTTTCAGTAAAACATTAGTATTTTTAGATATTCCAATAAGAACTACATACAAATGTATATAGACATATTTTAGAGTGTACATTCAATAACTTTGCTCCATATGTAGTCCGCATTCGAATCTATAAGAGATTTATATTTAAGAATGGAAGGAGTAGTACAATATGTTCCTTGTCGGGAAGTGGAGCAGGGACATTTGCAGTCGACAGGTCTATTGGGTCGCTTCAGATGGATGCTTTCAACGATTCTAGACGGTCTGCCATAATATCCGGGAAATGCTGGGAGCTATGTCGTCTTTGATAGTCTAGACTGTTAGTAACAGTATTGTGCCTTCAGTTGAATAGAGCTGCCCTTTTAGGGCTGAAGCCTTTCCGAACCCTTTCTTGCCGTACCAGCAATACAAGCCCATATGGTCCAGCTAGTTCCACTTTCCTGATTTTACTCTTGATGCTTTGGGTTTTCCCATTTTATCTACCCTACTATGATCTGCGTAGGTGCTTTCTGTCGTACTACTAGTACTCCACCCTTCAAGCTAAACAACACAACACTCATAATTCCAAACTTAGTTGTTCAAACATGATTGTGATATGACACTAATATTAGTTAACAGACACATTTAATTGGTTAGCTAAAGGTCCCACTTGAGTTTCCAAATGCATGTTGTGACAGATAGAGAGGCAACAGGAATTGCATTTCTTTGTTACTTGTTGATTGTACTTTCTTGTCCATACCATATCATAGTTGTTATTTCAAAGCAAACATTGGTTGCTAAGTACCCTTTGCGCGGTTTGCAGCTTCAGATCTGCCATGCCACTGCCATGGCCAACACTATACTCATCATGCTTATAGTTTCCCCATTTTATGATGAGCACGATCAGCCTACGTGGTTCGTGTCGTAATAGCACTGCTCCACCCATCAAGCTAAACAAGCTTAGTTTTACAAATTTGAATCTGATATGATGCTGATATTAGTAAAACTGAGACATGTTTAATTGGTCAGCTAAATGTTCCTACTTTAGTTTCCAAATGCATGTGAGCCACATATCGAGACTGGAAGGAATAGTATTTCTCTGTGCGCTCTGGTTCATCATGGGTGGGCAACACATATTGTATTATCTAAAATCTGCTTGCTCTTTGTTGTCATGTTCCTCTTCTGTTCTTCTTAATAAGTATATTACTTCCTCCGTTCCTAAATTGCCTTAGGTGCGTGCGTGTGTTGTGGTGGCGTGCGTTTGGACCGGGTGTTGTTCATCATTGCTTTATTTATAAAGCAATGCGAAATCCTTTTTCGGTAAAACATAAGTACTTTTAGATATTCCAATAAGAACTACATACGGCTGTATATAGACATATTTTAGAGTGTACATTCACTTATTTTGCTCCGTATGTAGTCCACATTCAAATCTCTAAGAGAATTATTTAGGAACGGAGGGAGTAGTATAGTATGTTCCTTGTCGGGAAATGGAGCAGGGACATTTGCAGTCGACAGGCCTGTTGGGTCGCTTCAGATGTATGCTTTCAACTATTCTAGATTGTCAGCCATAATATCCGGGAAATGTTGCGAGCTATGTCGTGTGTGAGAGTCTAGACTGATAGTAACAGTATTGAGCCTTCAGTTGAGTTGAGCTGCCCCTTTTGGGGCCGAAGCCTTTCCGAAGCCTTTCTAGCCATACCGACAATACAAGACCATATGTTCCAGCTAGTTCTACTTTCCTGATTTTACTCATGATGCTTAGGGTTTTCCCCTTTTATCTACACTACTATGATCTACGTAGGTGCTTCCTATCGTACTAGCAGTACTCGACCATTCAATCTAAACAACACAACACTCATAATTCCAAAGCTTAGTTGTTCAAATATGATTGTGATATGATACTGATATTAGTTAACAGACACATTTAGTTGGTTAGCTAAAGGTCCCACTTGAGTTTCAAAATGCATGTTGCGACATATAGAGAGGCAGCAGGAACTGCATTTCTTTGTCACTTGTTGACTGTACTTTCTTGTCCATACCAAATCTTAGTTGTTATTTCAAAGAAAACATCGATTGCTAAGTACCCTTTGCGTGGTTTGCAGCTTCAAATTTCCCATGCCAGTGGCACGGTCAACACTATACTCATCATGCTTACGTTTTCCCATTTTATGATGACCATGATCAGCCTACGTGATCCTGTCGTAATAGCCTCCTCCACCCAGCAAGCAAAACAAGCTTAGTTGTACAAATTCGAATATGATATTATGCTGATATTAGTAAAACCGAGACATGTTTAGTTGGTCAGCTAAATGTTCCTACTTTAGTTTCGAAATGCATGTGAGCCACATATGGAGAGACCGAAAGGAATAGTATTTCTCTGTGTGCTCTGGTTCATCATGGGTGGGCAACAGACATTGTATAGAAAGACTTGTAATATCTTCAATCTGCTTGCCCTTCTGCTCTTCTTTAACATGACCCTCTTCTCTTCTTCTTTAATAAGTATGTTCCTTGTTGGGAAGAGTAGCAGACACATTTGCGGTTGACTGGCCAGGTAGAGTTATTCTCCCTTAGTATATTTTGAATCTATCAGTTCAGTTTGACTTGTTCTTCTTTACTATATGTTGAAGCTGTAATCTACGAAGTATCATCACTTCTGTAGCTCTCATACTTTGAGTAGTAGGCCACATTATATTAATGCACACACCAAATTACGGCATGCATGGCATCTCTCAGAAGAATTGCAGAGATAGCACAAAGGGGTTTACAGGGAGGCAGTATTGGATTAGAATCACTTCTCCATTACAAAGATAATCTCACTTATTTTTATGTTTTCATGCATGTCAGGTATCGAACATGATCAAAATGAATATGAGAATGGGCGCACGAGAGGAATATTGCGGAACAATCCACTGGCTAACAAACTTGGCATGGTGGAGGATGGCCTATCTTATTCACCCATCAAGGTGCTTGCTCTATCTTGGCAAGGTTGTTTTGGTTGCACATATTTTTCATATGACCTCTTGCATTACTTCTACTTTGTTATACCACCATTTGCTTAGTTTAAGCATCGTATATGAGTAAATGCCATACCTATCCATTTTCTGTACCTATTCCATGTGTCATTATACTATGTTTTCCAGTCAAATGTTGTTCTTTCATAATAGATGTCCAAAAGGAAGAGGGTGAGTGCGGGTCCTCAAGGAGTACAAACTAGGTATTTGGAAAAGGTAGTGTGTCGGTGCAACAAACCCTGGGTCTGTTGCCCAGACTGTGCACAGGCACGAGAGTAAGATTGAAGCACCAGCCCAAGCCCAAGTCCAAGAAATCAAGAGATTCGAAGGACCAACATACATATCAGAGGGACCGAGGGTGAGCCAAGAAAGCAGGATATCTCCAAGAGAAAAGCCTCCCTTGCCGGGCAGTCGAGCCTGGCAAGGGGCAAGGCCACCTCACCAGAAATAGACAACCAAGACACCCCGACATAGCCTGCCGGGGCTCACGGAGGCAGAACCACCTCACCAACCACTCCACCACGACCCACGTCGTCGATCAGTGCGGTGTCAAGCTGCAAAGTGATTAAGTGGCAGCCATTCGCCACATGGAAGCCATTTCCTATAGGTGAAACCCACAGATGACACCCGCTCTGCGACGTGTCAAGAGAACAGGCGCGTAGCTGGCAAGATAGCCCAGCAAGCATTGCCGAGCAACCAGCGATGGGAAGTTAAGTGGTGCATTTAATGCGCCCTGTCAGCCCGCGAGTTAGGTATGATAGCACTGTTCACTATCATATCAGTGCATAATGACTACTTTGCCACTATGTATACCCCTTGATGTATAAAAGGAGGCCCATGGCAACCGTAGAAGGGGTTAGAAGATTGGATAACTCACACCCCCATACGCGCGTAGTCGTTGCTGCCCCCAAGGCAACCCCTGCCGGGCAAGTGTACTACACTCACCACCACCTTTTCCACCATGGATCCACCAAAGCAGGAGTAGGGTTTTATGCCTCACAATGGACAGAACTAGGGTAAACTGCCCGTGTGATCTCTGCTGTGCTGCCCCACGCTCGTCTACTCTTTGTGCAACGCATCGCCCTCGTGCCGAACCAGCAACGGACCTCCTGGTCCCATAGGTGGTCGTGGTTTCCCGCGACATCTTTGGCACGCCAGGTAGGGGGAACGCTTGCGCAAAACTGAAGGCGTGCGCAGCGCGTCAGCTTCGTCACCATCGTCATTTTTGACGACGCCATCGGCCCTGGCACCCAAGAAGAAGCCCGGTCCTTCAGCTCTCCCGTCCACCTCGAAGGCTCCGCCGCCCGCGGCCTCCAATGATGCGGGGGGTGCGGAGGCGCACGAGGACGCGGACGCTGCTGGGGAAGTGGTCAGAACAGGTGAGGGAGTCCTGGATTAGGGGGTCCTCGGACAGCCGGACTATATCCTTTGGCCGGACTGTTGGACTATGAAGATACAAGATTGAAGACTTCGT
The DNA here is from genome assembly GCF_018294505.1 of Triticum aestivum. Classification (NCBI taxonomy): domain Eukaryota; kingdom Viridiplantae; phylum Streptophyta; class Magnoliopsida; order Poales; family Poaceae; genus Triticum; species Triticum aestivum. The sequence continues at coordinate 211,483,068 of NC_057799.1, forward strand.
CCCGTGTCCGGATGGGACTATCCTTTGCGTGGAAGGCAAGCTTGGCAATTCGGATATGTAGATCTCCTCCCATGTAACCGACTCTGTGTAACCCTAGCCCCCTCCGGTGTCTATATAAACCGGAGGGTTTAGTCCGTAGAACAATCACAATCATAGGCTAGCTTCTAGGATTTAGCCTCTACGATCTCGTGGTAGATCAACTCTTGTAATACTCATATCATCAAGATCAATCAAACAGGAAGTAGGGTATTACCTCCATCGAGAGGGCCCGAACCTGGGTAAACATTGTGTCCCCCGCCTCCTATTACCATCCGCCTTAGACGCACAGTTCGGGACCCCCTACCCGAGATCCGCCGGTTTTGACACCGACATTGGTGCTTTCATTGAGAGTTCCACTATGCCATCACCATAAGGCTTGATGTCTCCTTCGATCATTGGCAACGATGCGATCCAGGGTGAGATTTTTCTCCCCGGACAAATCTTCGTATTCGGCGGCTTCGTACTACGGGCCAACTCGCTTGGCCATCTGGAGCAGATCGAAAGCTACGCCCCGGGCCATCAGGTCAGGTTCGGAAGCTTGAACTATACTGCTGACATCCGCGGAGACTTGATCTTCGACGGATTTGAACCCATGTCAGGTGCGCAGCATAGTCACGATGAGCACGACTTAGCTCTGTCGTCGGACGGTGTTCGGAAGATCACACCCATGGCGGCCCTCGATCCGGAGCCGATTGCGCCACCCGAGGATGGGCGGTTGGACCCTGCCTCGGAGGCCGCACACTCAGTGGCGATAGAGCGGAATACTGACTTCACCTCCTACGAGACCTGTGTTGCCGGATCCCTGGATTCGTCCTCGGCCACGGGCTCCGAACCACCTGCGTCCATGCCTATCGAATCTGATTGGGCGCCGATCATGGAGTTTTCCTCCGTGGATATCTTTCAGCACCCGCCCTTGGGCGATGTGCTAAATTCATTAAGGTCTCTCTCCTTGTCAGGAGGTCCTTGGCCGAACTATGTCCGGCTCGAGCGGGAGGCGGACGACGAAGAAATTCGTTCCCCACCCACCACCCACTTAATAGCCACTATCGACGACTTAACCGACATGCTCGATTTCGACTCCGAAGACATCGACGGTATGGACGACGATGCAGGAGTGGAACAGGAACCACCGCCCACAGGGCGCTGGACAGCCACTTCATCACACGATATATATATATGGTGGATACACCCAAAGAAAACAATAACGAGGAACGGAAGGATGCAGCGAAGGACAGTTCCCTAGAGAAGCAACCAAAGAGACGACGTAAGCGCTGCTCAAGTCCCGCCTCGGCAAAAACAACGATAACAGCGCAAGAAAAAATAATACCCTGGTCGACTCCAGAGGAAACGACGACCACATGGACCCAGCGATAGAGCAGGATGAGCCAGCGGACGGCGAACATAGTACGGAGCCGCTGTCCGACAATGGTGACACCGAGGGTAAAGCTGATCAACCTATCTCCGGAGAGGAGAACAGTCCGGACGGCGATGCACACATCATCCCGGAAAGGCACTTGGAGCAAGAGAACCTCCATAGAAGGCTTCTTGCCACCGCGAGGACCCTAAAGAAGCAGAATCAAAGGCTCAAGGCCGCGCAAAATACACTCAACAGTAGATGGAACAAAGTGCTCGACACTGCAGAAAAGCACGGTCGCAATCGCCACACAAAGAGCTATCCAAAGCGCAAGTTGCTGCCTGAATTTGATGACGAGGCTTTAGAGCCTATACAGCCGAAAAATAAAACGGCCGATCAGCCGGATTGACCACCCCGTGGCCGCGATAGGGCGGCTAACGATGTCGATATGACCAGGTCCATCTACGGATCTAGGAAGCGCGCTCCAGCACAGAATCAAAACCGAACACTACAACCGTCAGGACGTCATGACACATCAAAGTACAGGGGTGCCGCGCACCCCCTATGCTTCACCGATGAGGTGCTGGATCACGAATTTCCAAAGGGATTCAAACCCGTGAACATAGAGGCGTACGACGGAACGACAGACCCTGGGGTCTGGATTGAGGACTTTATCCTTCATATCCATATGGCTCGTGGGTATGATCTCCACGCCATCAAATACTTGCCCCTCAAGCTGAAAGGACCAGCCAGGCACTGGCTGAAGAGCCTCCCTGAAAACTCAATCGGAAGTTGGGACGAGCTTGAGGATGCTTTTAGGGCTAATTTTCAAGGGACCTATGTCCGAGCTCCGGATGCAGACGATTTAAGTCATATAATTCAACGGCCCGGAGAGTCAGCCCGAAAGCTTTGGAATAGATTCCTCACTAAGAAGAATCAGATTGTCGATTGCCCGGACGCCGAAGCCTTAGCGGCTTTCAAACACAGTGTCCGGGACGAATGGCTCGCCAGACACCTCGGCCAGGAAAAACCGAGGACAATGGTAGCCCTAACAAGCCTTATGACCCGCTTTTGCGCGGGCGAAGATAGTTGGCTGGCCCGTAGCGGCACCAGCGACCCAGGCACATCCGAAGTCAGGGATGGTAATGGAAACCAAGACGCAATAAAAGTAAGCGTCGAAACAATGAAGACAGCCCAGACAACACGGCGGTAAACGCCGGATTCAGGGGCCCTCGACCCGGTCAGCGGAAAAAGCCATTTAAAGGCAGTAGAGATGGACCGTCCATTATAAACAAGATTCTAGACAGATTATGTCAGATTCACGGCACCTCCGATAAACCTGCAAATCACACCAACAGAGAATGCTGGGTTTTCAAGCAGGCCGGTAAGCTAAATGCTGAACACAAGGGGAGGGAGACACCAAGTGAAGACAAGGATGAGCCTCGCCAGCAAAACACTGGGGGACAGAAAAATTCCCACCAGAGGTCAAAACATGAACATGATTCACGTAACGAAGAGGAAGAGCAAATGCGCACTCCGAGACGTATGCGCCGTAGAGCCCGTCACCCCCAAGTTCAACTCTTGGTCGGCCTGCCCGATCACTTATGATCACAGGGATAACCCGACCAGTATCCGGCACGGAGGATCAGCCGCCTTGGTACTAGACCCAATAATCAACGGATACCTTCTCACCCGAGTCCTTGTGGACGGCGGCAGTAGTCTTAATCTGATATATCAGGACACAGTCTGCAAAATGGGGATAGACCCAACGAGAATTAGCCAAAGCAATACTACCTTTAAAGGATTAATACGAGGCCCAGAGGCCCGCTGCACGGGCTCTCTCGTACTAGAGGTTGTATTCGGTTCTCCCGACAACTTCCGAAGTGAAAAGTTAACCTTCGACATTGCTCCATTCCGAAGCGGCTATCAAGCACTACTCGGAAGAACGGCCTTCGCTCGTTTCAATGCAGTACCGCACTGTGCTTATCTTAAGCTTAAGATGCCAGGTCCACGCAGCATCATCATAGTTAGCGAAAACACTGAGCGTTCCTTACACGCGGAAGAATGTGTGGCGGCTTTAGCAGCCGAACACTAAACGGCCTCTCCAACTAGAATAAACAATCGGTCGTCAAGACCGCGGACACGGCTAGACGAGTCCGGTGCACCACTAGCTGTAACAGCTTAGATAAACCTGAGATTGGGTTGATGAATATACCCCCATAGATGGTGCTAGGGGCTTCCCGCATGTAAAAACCTGACCTTATTTAGATTGAATTTTAATGGTCTATTAAGAATAATTAATTTTTTGCATGAAGACTTTCACCTAAGTTTTTCTCTTTTACAGATGACAATCATGCTACACCCTTCCAGGATACGGCACAACGGAGACACAGGCGCAGACGTGCAGCAGGGCCCCGCTCAAAGGTTTCTTTTTAGATTAAGACCCTATGTAAACCTTTATTACTGTCTCTTGTTGCCTTACACCCCCCGGATACTCACCACAACCGAGAGGGATGCTGGCGTTATTGGCATTTCGCCATGTCAGGCTAATGCACGTACCTGGAACTTCAGGGTTCATTATCAAGGGCGTTACTCCATCTGGTATACTTGGTAAAGTCCGAATACCTTAGGGAGTGTTCGGCGTCGTGAGTTTGGCCTTATATGCATAAGCTCCGAATCATGTATTTGGTCAATAGTTGGGTTTGCTCGGCTCCCGTGTTTTTCTACCTTACGTTCCGCTCTATCGGCTAAGGTGGCACCGGGAGAACTACTGCGATTGTGCCCTGGTTCATCCGGATGAGCACCTCAGTAGAGAAAGCCAAAAACTGACTGTCATGATAAAGCACGAGACTGGTCAACCACTCGATGACTCAGCGGAATCTTCGCGATTCCTCCGCATTAATGAAGGGCCGGTTTTCCCGGTCATGTATGTACGCGCCCCGTACTCGGACGAGAGTGGAAGTACCAGGGGCTATATAGTAGCCCCACTGTCAAACTCCTATGGCTAAGTGAAAGTGTTAAAGCAATATAGTCTGATTGCCTTGTTCGCCGCTCTATCACCTCCTTAATGGACCAAGACGTTGGATCAAGTGTGAACACACGCTTTTCCGAACACCCCCGTATTATATGCGGGGGGGTGAAGCCGACGACTGCAAACTTTCAGGTTATATACATACATAAACGGCCGCATAGGAGGCATCATAATACTTTTAGGCAAAAGTATAAACATAGCCTTTATAATCCAAATAGCATTGTTTTTACAATTGCGATACATGTCACTCAAACATGATACTCTTCGAGCACTGAGGCTCTATTAAACAAGCGCCTTCTAGGACTTCTTCAAAATAGTGCTCAACCGATACTCGGCCTACGGCCGAACTCTGGGTTGCAATAGCGGTGGCCTCCACCTCTGCCCAGTATGTCTTATCATGGGCAAGAGCCATCCGCGCACCCTCTATGCACGCCGACCTCTTTACAGCATCGATATGCGGCACAGCACCAAGGAATCGTTGCACTAAACCAAAATAACTATTCGGCCTTGGTCCTTCTGGCCAAAGATGATCCACGACAGACCTCATGGCAAGCCCGGACAACCTGTGGAGCTCAGCCCACTCAGCCATTTGCTCATTTAACAGCAGCGGACGCGTTGGAGCACTGAACTGCGACTAGAACAACTTTTCCACTTCGTGATCTTTTTGATCTTTGAAAAACTCCGTCGCATCAGCAGCACTCGTTGCCAAGTCCAAGTACGCGTCTGCAGCACTCCATAATTGATCCAGAGGGGCATACTTACGATCTCCGAACTTCGTCCGCAACAAAAAGGGCTTCCCAGCCGTGATATCTCCGGCTTGACATAGCTCCTCCTTCGCCGCTCTAATTTTAGAGCGGGTTTCCTTGGCGGCTTCCTTGGCTTTCTTCAGGTCTGCAGCTTGCGCTTGGCTTTCCTTTTCAAGAAGCTCATATCGGTCGGCGGCATCCTTTAGCTCAACAGCCATCTTGGCTATTTTTTCTTCGCTGTGGCGATGACCAGCCTGTTCGGCTCTTAACTCTTTGCCCGCCTTTAGCGTGGCCGCATCAGTTCTCCTGGCTTGTTCCTTGGCTCGGGCAAGTTTCGCCCGAAGGGTCTCCACGGCGGCAGCTCCATCTGCAGTAATAGCATATTATAGATACTAGCATTATGCTCCTCTTAATATATGTTGACCACCGGAGAATACATACCCTGTGCCTCGTCAAGCCGCTTGTTTACAAGCACGATGTCGGCATCTGCCGCATCAAGTTGCCGCCTCAGTTCAGCAAATTCACTAGTCCGGCTAACCACCAGACCCTCAGCCGCCTGCACATGAAAGCAGCATTATCATTACCTGGGACTATGATCCTCTGTATGCCGCCTTTCGATAGCAACCAGAGTCTCAGGGACTACTATCTGCATAGGGCACACCTAGCATGTGCGGACCGCCAAAAAATATTTATATTACTTTGCGTACCTCAAAGGCTCCCAGCAGGCTCATAAAAGCTTCATGCAACCCACTTTCGGTAGATGAAATCCTCTCAACCACCGTACCCATTAAAGTACGATGCGCCTGTGAGATAGCCGCTTGCTCCAGAAGACTCGTCAGTGCGTCCGGTCGTGCACCGGACAGTTCCGTACTATTTCTGTTGTTCTCCTTAGGAGCCGAATACTCCGGACTTCGGGTGGCCGAAGGGTTACCTTCTAGCCTTGGTGGATCAGGAGAAATCCTCCGTGACGACACCTCAGGGTCGTCCGCCTCATGAGGCGGGGAGGCGTTTCGCTCTCCATCATCTCCGGAAGAAGATCCCCCGAAGACGAACTCTGTCGAGAAGCGCTACGATCCGAACTACAAAACATACATCTCGGTTATTGTCCTCAGAGATGAGGCAGGATATATTTACTATAGTACCTTTGTTTACTTACAGCTCGGTGGAGGGCTGATCCCCTTGCGGGCACTGTGCGGTAAGGATGCCCTCCGGGGCAGGGCCCTCTGGTGAAGGTTTCTTCCCTCGTTTGGAAACCATTGTCTCCAAGTCTTCAGAGGTGGTCCTTTTCCTTCCTTGGGGAGAGGGAATTTTAGATTCTTCTCCCCGGTTATACTCCTTCATGGAGGCACTGATTCCCCCGGTTTGGATGAATAATGAGTGAGGCCCGCTTTCGGCTTCTTTATTCCCCCCTTTATCTTCCCCTGATGGCGCTTGATAAGGCGCAAGCTCAAGCAGTCTGGCTAGTACAGGATCCGGTGAGCCTTCAGGAAGGGGGGCCAAACACCTGATCATCTTCTTATTTTTTATCCAGTACTGGTCAGAGAGCAATTTTTTAGAATGATGTTGTAACAAATTAAAAGAAAGCGTGTTCGGCCGCAGAATTACTTACCTGGGTATCCGGACGATAGCAGTTTAGACCCGCATCCTCGGTGGTGTCCGGACACTTTATTCGTGGTCCGAAGAACAATCCATACATCCCTTCGAGCGTCATGCCGAAGAATTGCTGAATAGTTTGCGGTCCTTCCGGGTTGAACTCCCACATACGGAGAGGTCGATGTTGGCATGGCAGGACCCGACGAACTAGCATGACCTGCATTACTTTGATGAGGCTGACATCTCTCTCGAGGAGATCTCGGATGTGACCCTGCAGTGTCGGCACGTCATTAACCGGCCCCCAGTCCAGCCCCTTGTTGACCCACGACGCCAGTTGTGCCGGGGGGCCCAAACGGAAGGCGGGGGCAGCTGCCCACTTAGTACTTCGGGGAGCCGTGATGTAAAACCACTCCCGCTGCCATGAGTTGAACATCTCCGGGAAGGAACCCTCTGGCCATGGAGCATCGGCGCCTTTTCTTATTATGGCACCTCTGCACTCTGCGTGTCGCCCATCGATCACCCTCGGCTTCACATTTAAGGTCTTGAGCCATAAGCCGAAGTGTGGGGTGATGCGGAGGAAGGCCTCACACACGACGATGAACGACGAGATGTGAAGGATGGAATCCGGAGCCAGATCATGGAAATCGAGCCCGTAGTAGAACATAAGCCCTCTAACAAAGGGATCAAGACTAAAACCTAGCCCTCGGAGAAAGTGGGAAACAAATACGACACTCTCGTTGGGTTCGGGAGTGGGGATGACCTGCCCTTGAGCGGGCAGCCTGTGCGAGATTTCGGAGGTCAGATACCTGGCTTCTCTTAGCTTCTTGATGTCCTCCTCCGTGACGGAGCAGACCATCCACCGGCCTTGAAGGTTGGATCCGGACATGATTGAAGGTCCGAAGCGCTTAGCCTCCGCCTTGGGTGTTGGAATTCGAGGTGGGGGAAGGGAAGGATCGAGCGCGAGAAGAAAAGGATAGGCCTTGGCCCCTTTATAAAGGGGGTGAATAATAAGCGCCCTCCGCGCTGCCGTCTGGAACTTGCCCAAAATCGAGGAGTCATACCAACGGGCACAATTGGGTTACCCACACCCGTATTGAAGAGAATGCCATGATAAGGGGAACAAGATCTCTGCTTCGATAAGACGTGCCAATAAAACCGCCTCGCAACACGTGCAGTGGCAGGCAGGGAAAAACGGTTCGTCATGACCAAACCACGGCAGAACATCACGCTATGAAAAGTTGTCAGTAGATTGGATTTGTGGAAATATTATACTCTCTACGGTGGTATGTGGAATTTATTTTGCAGAGCCGGACACGATCCTTGTGTTCAAAATCTTCCATGGAGTATTCGGAGGAGGAACCCTCTTTGCAATGCCGAAGACAATCTGCACGCCGGACTCATCGTCATTGAAGCCTGGTTCAGGGGCTACTGAGGGAGTCCTGGATTAGGGGGTCCTCGGACAGCCGGACTATATCCTTTGGCCAGACTGTTGGACTATGAAGATACAAGATTGAAGACTTCGTCCCGTGTCCGGATGGGACTCTCCTGTGCGTGGAAGGCAAGCTTGGCAATTCAGATATGTAGATCTCCTCCCATGTAACCGACTCTGTGTAACCCTAGCCCCCTCAGGTGTCTATATAAACTGGAGGGTTTAGTCCGTAGAACAATCATAATCATTGGCTAGCTTCTAGGATTTAGCCTCTACGATTTCGTGGTAGATCAACTCTTGTAATACTCATATCATCAAGATCAATCAAGTAGGAAGTAGGGTATTACCTCCATCGAGATGGCCTGAACCTGGGTAAACATTGTGTCCTCCGCCTCCAGTTACCATCCGCCTTAGACGCACAGTTCGGGACCCCCTACCAGAGATCCGTCGGTTTTGACACCGACAGCAGGCAGCGCCGTCACCACTTCTCCTGCAGCCGAAGCTGGAGCAGGAGGCACTGGAGGAGAACAGCATTGACAGCACCCTGACGGCCACACCATCTGCGCCCCTCTGCCCCACCGACGGGCACAGCCACAACAACGATGCTTGGACCGGGGCGAACCGCCGCCCTCTGACCGCCCCCACCACGGGTGCGGTCGCAGCGCACGCACCGCCCCCGGGACGGGCCGACCAAGCTGCTACGCCCAACGGAGCCACCAGCCCTCAAGATCCTTCACCGCCACACGTCCAGGTGGTCACCTCGCAGCAGCAGCTGGGGCACAGCATTAGCGCCACGATGAGCAACGCCCCGGAGGATAGGCGGAGAGGAGACGCGTGCCTCATCGAGCAACGCCACGATGACCTCCGCTGGACCGACGAGCATGACGGCCTCCACGTCGATGAACCTGCGCTCAGTGTTGGCGGGTGCCTACCTTTCGAGGTTGGCTGCCCTGCCTTTACACGAGAGCTGCGGCAATTCCGTTGGTCGTCCATTCGCACATTCAAGCCAGAGATACCTGAGAAGTACGACGGGAGGATGAACCCGGCAGAGTTCCTGAGCATCTACACCATCGATGTTCAGGCTACCGGGGGAAGAGATGAGAAGGTGTTCGCCAACTACTTCCCTTTGGCCCTCAAGTCCAATGTGAGGTCTTGGCTGATGCACCTACCGGAGAACTCCATTTCGTCATGGGCTGACTTGTGCCATGAGTTCATTGGAGCCTTCACTAGCGGTCATCAAGAATTCGGCAGGCCCAACAACTTGCAGCTTCTCAAACAGAAGGAAGGAGAGACTCTCCGTAAGTATTTGTAGAGATTTAGCCAAGTTCATAGAAATATCCCAAATATCCATCCGGCAGCTGTAATAGCTGCCTTCTAGTCCAATGTGCACAATCGTCGTATCCGTTCCAAGATGAACGTGGGGTTGCCCAAGACTGTGAAGGAGCTTTATACGCTGGTGGATAAGTGTGCCCAAATGGAGGAGGGAAGGAAGCTGCCCGGAGATGAAGATTGCATCAATGTTGATTCAGAGGATGAGGATGAATCAACTAGTCAGAGGAAGAGCAAGAAGCGCAGTAAGAAGCGGAGAGATAAAGCAGTGTTGACTGTTAAAGGATCTGGTACGCCTAGTACCGGCAAGAAGGCCAAAGCCGAGGCCCCCGACAAGGAAGCTGCTGTGTGCACTATCTGTCGGGAAGCTGCTGCTGCCGGAAAGTCAGGAAAGGTGATAGGCCGTACTACAAGATTCATCAGACCAAGGGCCACGACCTTCACGTGTGTTATCAGGTTGAGCAGCTTGTCAAGAAGCAAAGAGCGGAGTATGAGAAGCGTGATAAGGAAAAAGGTCAGAATGTTGCTGGCGGTAAGGGCCGAGGTGGTGAAGTAAACCGCCCTGGCAAACCCTTTCGGAACCATGGAAAACCCATCAGAGGCCGAGAGAAGGAAACTTGTGATGATGAGAGTGATGGAGGGGATGAAGAGGAAACTAGTGAGAAGGAGTTTTAGAAGGCCACAGATGCCCTGTGCATTGACGGAGGTGCATCTCTGCACACTTTTCACCGCCAACTGAAGCAGTGGGTGCGAGAAGTCAACGTCGTGGAACCAGCACCAGACGCCCGGAAGCCGCTCAAATGGCCCCGTACGCCCATCATCTTCGACGAAGAGGACCATCCTAGCCGCACCACTACGGTAGCATGCTTGCCGTTGTTGGTCTCCCCAACAATCCGCAACCTCAAGGTCACAAAGATGCTGGTGGATGGCGGGGCCAGGTTGAATCTGATTTCCCTGGTAGTCATCAACAAGCTTCAAATAGGAGAAGAAGAGCTAGAGGTTACCAGCGCATTTCAAGGAGTAAATCCCGGAAGGAGCCGTCCTAAGGGAAAGATCATGTTGCCGGTAACGTTTGGGGGAGAGCTGAACTATCGGACTGAGAGGATTGTGTTTGATGTGGTTGATCTCGCGCTGGTGCGCATTGGTCCTAAACAAATGGTTTTTTACCCCTTTCCGTCGTGGCATTTGGAACCGTCGCCAAGTGAGTGTGGGCGATAGGGGGGTCCATCCCACATGACCCAGAAACCGTCGGGGATAGGGAGCCTTGATGCATACAGTTGTCCCTATATAACCGTTTCCGATATCTCGAGTATCCCAAACGCTTCATCCTTGCTACTCGTTTGTGCTTGCATTGCCATCGTAGTCGGAGTTTTGTGGTTCTGCCTAAAACCAGGCGGATTCCAGGCACGAGAGTTTTCCAGGCAGATTCTAGGCACGGGAGTTTTACGATGCCTGGCACATTACAAACAGTTCATGATTATAAACCGTGCACGATGGGAAGACAATCACACACATTTAGTTTTCCCGCACTGTATGTGATAGTGTCTAACATCACACACGCTTTGCAAACGGCAACTGTGTGCATGCTTGCACACGTTTCCTCTCTGTGAACCGTCTCGGATTATTGTGTATATCGCAAACGTTTGTGTTTTAGCAACCGTGTGTGCCGTAATGACCTGCACAACATAATTTCACCCTAATTTAATTGTTGGTATTTAAAATTGTACCTAATTTAAACTTGAAAGTAGGCTATAGCTTTATTCATATCCATCAGGTTCAAACAACCAATGCATTATTCGTTTTGCAGGTACATATGTTTAAGAATTACATAAGCACCGAATAAAGAATGATGTACCAGGGTTCTATACTTGTACTATTACGGATGGTAAAGAAAGAGGCGACAGACATTCCAGTTGCTGAACAAGGTGAAGCAGAATGGCCCTATTGTGCTCTCCTGGATGCAGAAGGCATGAAGGACTCTAGTCCAACCCCTTGTGATGGCCGGCTGCCAATCATGTAGTTTCAGAGGTAATCTTGAGGAAACTGCTTCAGGATCCACTGCAAAAGAAAAAAGATTCAGATATTGTCATCTAACACAACTCATTACGGGCAGTAAAAAGAAGGCTACAAGGTTCTTACTTACCATCCTGCAGTTCACTGTTGTCTTATATAAAGTGTAAACAAATAGTTCGATTGACATCTTTAGACCCATTTTAATAACAATCTTTATCAGTTTCCTCACTTGATGCTGGTTCATGAATATCTCATTGCCCCATACGCGGAAAGGGTCGAAGTGTGGATCTTTGGCAATGATATATGTACCTAAAAGCACCAAGTTAATATTAGAAGCTAAACAACAATTGAAAAATGATGTAGTACAACACTCCATCCATCCCATTATATAAGATTTTATTACATGTATATCTAGACATCATCAGAACATTAAGGTAACACTCTTCCTTGTTGCTATGTAGCCTGGGATTGCATATTTAGTCATTCAGTACAATGCATGTTGCTAAACAACAATTGAAAAATGAAAAGGCATGTTAATTGCAATATCCTTAACAGCAACCAAATATCGTAATTCATAGTGGTATTGTTGAAATTCTTATTGATGAAATTGAACTGCACGGCAAATAGTTGCACATATAGAGCATCACATTGTGAAGAACTGAAATAAACAAGTCATAAGGACATCTCTAGGCGATCCTTAAAAAGTTAAAGGACTAAAACCCTTAGTGGATATATATATATATACACCAGCAATTTTTGGCCTTTTCTAGTCGATCCCCTAAACTTAAGTTTGTAAACTTCAATTTGATCAAGTTCAAAGCAGGTTCAACCGAAAGTAGCATGCATTCAAACATAAACATAGATAGTTTCGCATAACCGAACATAAAACATAAATTTAAACTAAGCTAAACTACTTTCGGTCAAAGTAGAGGTCAAGCCAATCCTTCCTCGTCATGTACGGTGTGCCGCGAGCCAGGTCCGGGCCAGTACCGACGTCGGGGTCGTTGGGGAAGGCACTCCTCCACTCGTAGATGTCGATCTCCTCTTCCTCGGGGCCCACCTCGACGCCCTCCATTCCGCCGTCGCCGCTGCCTTCTACCTCGTCATCAGAGGAGAGTGCGATAACCTCGCGCCCTCGGCGCCGCCGTACTTACCACCTTCGACCTTGTCATCGGAGGAGAGCGAGATAACCTCGGCGCCCTCTGCGCCGGCAAAGATCGCCCGCTCCGCCTCCACGAGCTCTGGGTGCTGCCGGCGGAGCTCTTGCATGTAGGCCTCGTCGGCGGCCTCGGCCTCGAGGCGCCCCCATGCCTCGCGGTCATCCGCGCCATAGCCGAGCTCTCCACCCCTGGCTCTGGCGGAACAAGGTGGACCGGACGTGTGCCGAAGGGGAAATTGAGCCTAGCCGCCGCGCCGTGGTAGCGGACCTACCAGCGGTCGTACTCCATGGCCGCGAGCTCGGCCGTGTGGAAGCTACCGAGCCACCGGCGGGTGTGGGTCTCTCGATCTGTAATCTCGACGACCCCCCCCCCCATCGCTGCTGCCGGACCCCGAGGTAGGACTTCGTTGGCTGTCGGGTCCGAGGGAGGACGGGGAAGTCCTCGAACTGACGTAGGGGCATGGAGGCGGACGGATCAGGGGACCGGCGCCGGCGGATCGGACCCGCGGAGGATGACGGGGACACCTCGGCGACCACCTCGCCGGCGTCGGGCGAAAAGGCCGCGATAAACCTCTTTTCGGCCATTGCCTCCTCGAGCTCCCCGGCACACGGGCAGAGGTTGAGGATGGAGGCGCCGACGATGGCGGCGACCTACCAATGGTTTCGAGGGTTGTGTGTGTTTGTGTGAGCGGAAGTTTTGGGGTGTGTGTGGAGGGGGGAGCAAGGTTGTGCTTGAGGAAATACTGCGGCAACTGAAAATTTTACTAGGCGGGAGTAACAAGGCGGGGCTACTGAAAATTTGGATCAAGGGCGAGCAGATATTTTTGAGATTGCGAGGGATGAAGAGGCGGGAGTAAAATGTCGGGGCTACTGAAAATTTGAATCAAGAGACTAAAGCAGAGCGGGAGTAATAGACATCGCACACAGTCCGCACATACTAATCATGTGCTATCAAACATTAAAACCTTCCAGGCGGTAGACATTTTCGAGATTGCAAGGGATGCAGAGGCGGGAGTTCTTGGGGAGTGAGCTAGTGTGCTTAACACGCCGGCTATGGACTATAGCCGACGCACCTTCTCGTGTAAGGCATAGGCATACTATACAACGACGGTGCTCCAAGATATTTTGTACTACATCTCACACGGTTGGTGATAATAAACTGTGTGGGATCTACTTGATTTGAATTACAAAATGGGGTCACAGCGGCAATGGACGCCGTTTGAATTGCTAGACCTTTTATCTGCAGTGAACATGCAACTATATGTGTGTCGTAAAAGAATTGGAATTATTCAGGGTTCGTTTGGACATTTTATACAATAAATTGGTTTTCTAGCCATTTCACGTGCACAATTCAAAATTAAACTACATGCACATGCTCCGGTGCATACAAATTGGTTGAAAAATGAAATATGTGTCCTTCAGTGCATGCTTAGGTCCCATGGAAGAAATGGGATGAATTTTTCGGGGTTCGTTTGCCCTTTTTTATACATTAACTGGGGTTTCTAGGCATTTTATGTGCATAATTCAAATTTGAACTACAAGCACATCCTCCAATTCACTAAAGTTGGTTGAAAATTCAGATGTGCGTCCTTGGGTGAATTTCTAGGTCCCATGCAAGAGATGGGAATGAATTTCAAACACCAGGGCACTATTGATTGCTGGAAAAACGTTGAGATACCTGGTTTTTAAATTCTAGTAAATTAAAAACTCCTCTGAAATTCAAGAAAGTTGGGATGCTATGATGGAGCGGCATCAACATGCCGTGGTGAAAATTTTGTCCCATTTGGGGCAGGTTTGGGTATAAGCTTCTCACAAACCAGAGCTTCTCACACAAGCATGATGGTTTCGATAGGGAATGAACCACCTTTGGGGACAGGACGATATTCGTTGCCTCTTATTGCTTTCAAAAAAATTCTAGTGTCAACATAGAACAACAGGAGTGTTGTGTTTAATCTTGGAATTTTTCGGGGTTAGTTTGGCCTTTTTTACATTAGCTGGGTTTTGTAGGCATTTTATGTGCATAATTCAAATTTGAACTACAAGCACATGCTCCAGTGCACTAAAGTTGGTTGAAAAATCACATGTGTGTCCTTGGGTGAATTTATAGGTCCCATGCAAGAGATTGGAATGAAATTCAAACACCGGGGCACTGTTGATTGCCGGCAAAACATGGAGATGCCTCGTTTTTAAATTCTAGTAAATCCAAAACTCGTCTGAAATTCATGAAACCTGGCATGCTATCATGGAGCGGCATCAACATGCCGTCGTAAAAAAATTCTCCCATTTGGGGCAGGTTCGGGTATATGCTTCTCACAAACCAGAGCTTCTCACAACGAGCATGATGGTTTCGATAGGGAACGTCCCACCTTTGGGGACAAAACGATATCCATTGCCTCTTATTGCTTTCAAATTTTTTTCTCGTGTCAACATAGAACAACAGGAGTGTTGTGTCAATTTTTGGGATTTTTTGGGGTTCGTTTGGACATTTTTTGCATTAATTGATTTCTCAATGCATTTATGTGCATAATTCAAATTTCAACTACATGCACATGCTCCAGTGCATATAAATTGGTTGAAAATTCACATGTGTGTCCTTGGGTGCATTCTTAGGTCCCATGCAAGAGACGGGAATGAAATTCAAACACCAGGGCACAGTGGATTGCCGGCAAAACGTTCAGATACCTGGTTTTTAAATTCTGGTAAATCCAAAACTCGTCTAAAATTCAAGAAACTTGGCATTCTATCATGGAGCGGCATCAACATGCCGTGCTGAAAATTTTGTCCCATTTGTGACAGGTTTTGGTATAAGCTTCTCACAAACTAGAGCTTCTCACAACAAGCATGATGGTTTCGATAGGGAACCTACCACCTTTGGGGACGGGGCAATATCCGCTGCCTCTTATTGCTTTCAAAAAATTTCTAGTGTCAACATAGAACAACATGAGTGTTGTGTTCAATGTTGGAATTTTTCGGGGTTCGTTTTTCCTTTTTTTATACATTAACTGGTTGTAGGCATTTTATGTGCATAATTCAAATTTGAACTACAAGCACATGCTCCAATGCACAAAAGTTGGTTGAAAAATCGAATCAGTGTCCTTGGGTGAATTTCTAGGTCCCATGCAAGAGATGAGAATGAAATTCAAACACCAGGGCATTGTTGATTGCCGGCAAAATGTTGAGATGCATCGTTTTTAAATTCTTGTAAATCCAAAACTCATCTGAAATTCATGAAACTTGGCATGCTATCATGGAGTGGCATCAACATGTTGTGGTAAAAAATTGTCCCATTCGGGGCAGGTTCGGATATACGCTTCTCACAAACCAGAGCTCCTCACAACTAGCATGATGGTTTCGGTAGGGAACGTCCCACCTTTGGGTACGAAATGATATCCATTGCCTCTTATTGCTTTCATAAATTTTCTCGTGTCAAGATAGAACAACAGGAGTGTTGTGTCAATTTTTGGGATTTTTTGCGGTTCGTTTGGATATTTTTATGCATTAACTGAGGTTTCAATGCATTTATGCGCATAATTCAAATTTGAACTACATGCACATGCTCCAGTGCATATAAATTGGTTGAAAAATCAAATTTGTGTCCTTGGGTGCATGCTTAGGTCCCATGCAAGAAAAATGGGAATGAATTTCAAACACCAGGGCACCGTTGATTGCCAGCAAAACATTGAGATGCCTGGTTTTTAAATTCTAGTAAATCCAAAATCTTCTAAAATTCATGAAACTTGGCATGTTATCATGGAATGGCACCCGACATGCTGTGGCATTTTTTGTGTCCATTTTGAGAGAAGTCACACTTGAATAATGACAGCCAACAAAGGCATTTTGAGAAAATAGCTGCCACTTTAATATCTCAAACGTTTGTAGAATTCAAACCGTGTGCGTTCTTTTAACCATTCACGTGACGCCACATGTCTTGGTTTTAATGGATGTAGGAGGTGCCATGCGGACAGCTGCTTGACCTTGACTGAACGGGAGGCGTGCGAGCGCAGTCTGGTGCGCAGGCTGACCGAGAGGCATGCAAGCTGTCCTCCAATGCGCAGGCTCACCGGGAAGTGTGCGAGCTGTACGCTGCGTAGGCTCACTGGGAAGCGAGCCCTTTGACTTCCATGGCCGCCCACCTTCCTCTCCATTAATATGGGTGTAGGTCCCGCGCCGCTGTTTAATACGGGCGGCCTTACTATTCTCCTCCCATTCCCCTCCCTCCCGCAGCCGCAGACCTCCACCAACTCCATGCCGCAGAACGATCATCTGCCACTAGTCTTCAAGTTTGGTGAAGTCGACTCCGAGCCGGAGGAGATAGAAAATAAGGAGGAATGGGGCCTCATGGACATGGCCCAGAATGAGCTGGCCGCGGCGGTTGCTGCCCCCGCTCCCGTCCCCGCTCCCATCCCCACGCCCGCGCCAGCGACCATCCTCGTAGCATTGACGGGCTGGTCGCTGAGCACTATCGCAGAGCTGGAAGCCGCGGGCGTCAGCGAGATCTCCGCGGAACCGCGCGAGCTCGTGTACATGCCAGCGCCCGTGCACGTACCCGTGCGCGCCCCTCCACCCACCGTGGCGCCGGCCCCCATGCGTTTGGCTGCACCCGCCGCGCCCGTGCTCGTGCCCGTGCGCGCGCCCCCCTC
Source organism: Triticum aestivum (assembly GCF_018294505.1). Lineage (NCBI taxonomy): Eukaryota > Viridiplantae > Streptophyta > Magnoliopsida > Poales > Poaceae > Triticum > Triticum aestivum. Next base: position 211,500,401 of record NC_057799.1, read on the forward strand.
AGCGGCATGGGACGATGCTGTCGACCACTACCTCTCAGCGGTGCCAGTTGCCGTCCTCCCGCGCCCCACCCGTCGATCGCGCGACGACATGATGTTTGATTTACAAGTGAAGAACATTTTGTGCTGCCTTGAAGACATCAACAACGGCGTCCCGGAGGACGACAACGACAACGACGGTGCGGCACGCCGGCTCCGCCGCCACCGGAAATATTTTTTGGGGTTTAATACTGTATCTCGAATTCTCGATCATATGAATATAAATTCGCAGTGTGACTGAATGAAAGATATGGTTTGAACGAACTTGTATATTTCTCTCTTAATGTACAGACTTATCAAATGATTTTCTTTTGAAAAAAACGTCAATGGATTTTAAATATAAAACACTCATCGCAAACGTTTTAGTTAGAACGCCCGGATGCAAACCGACAGCTTCCCCAGGAAGCCAATGGAAAATGTGACGAGCAAGATTTATGCATCCCTTCAACGCAAACGTTTGTTTTGCATGACCGGTGTGCAACCACGTACAAACAATTGGGTAAGATTTGCATATCTTCCATTTTGGGTATGTTGCCATTTGTCAAACTGGAAAGATTGACATTTGTTTATCTAGTAACTTTGCCATTTGTCAACCTTGTAACACTGCGATTTGTCAAAATATGCAACTAAAAATCACTAGCACTATCTAATTTTTGCAACTAAAATCACTAGCACTGTTCATATGGACACCACTAGCAGGCGTGAGTTGATGGACGCATATGCAAATGTACCATTGATTACATACAACAAGTCATCAACCCACAACGACAACGAGGATACACGTTGGATTATAGATCATTTCCAACAAAACATTCTAGTAAAGTTTTTCTCACACAACAAATAACAAAGCGATGAAATGAACTTCAGCTCAACCACTCGTCAGCGTTGGAAACGCTTGCTTTGAACCAGAAGTGATTCTCTGGGAAGGGCCGGCTACTGTCAATCTCGAGACCTACGCAGGACTGATCATCCAGGCTGAAGCGGCTTATGTCAGGACCCATATTGGGACGGTAGGGAAGCATAGCAATGTCCGAGCTATAGATACAGTTGCTTCTCTTAAATGGTAGTAACGTTGTGTCAACAGTAGCTGGATCGCCTTCCACCATCATTGGATAGTTTTGTCCAAGGAAGAGTGAGTTTCCTCCAAGACTTTCAATACTAAACCAGGGAGAAGGTGTTGGCGCTAGTACACTAGTATCCATCCCGAATACCCTGCAAGGGATGTTGGAATAGGTCCGGAGAGTGCGACCATGCGAGACAACACCTGCTTCCTTAGTAACATCAGAAGTGCCCTGTATACAGAAGAGAAGAAGAGGTGATCCATCGGAATAAGTTGCCAGGCGCCACTGAGTATATGGGTCCAGCTCGTCCTCATGCTCATGAGCATCAGCATTGTCATCTCCCCCTTGGTTATAAAAATTTAGAAGTATAGGTGGTGGAATGTTCACAGGACCTTGGAAACACAAGAAGGTTAGTTAATTAGTAAAGGGAAAGTAGCTAACCCACATGCATGTGGATGAAACCATTATAATTATGGTGGAAGACAAACGTATCGAAATCATGATGATTCCATGCAAAAACAGTGCCACGAGTGGTGGCAGCAAACACAATACACTCGTATTGAATTGCATCACAGTACTCATCTGTGTACAGAAATTGATTTTTGAGCAATATCCATCGAGGCGTGGAAGTAAGGAAGGCAACAAGCTTGTTGAAGATAGCAATAACTTCATAGTTCGAGTAATCCCAAGAGTGGCTGGGAACTCGACAAATTGCTATCTTTCGTAGATGACAGCCACCATGATCGTATTTGAACTCACGTAGAATACCGGTGTACTCAATCTCTGGGCAGTCTTCTGAGATTTTTGGAAGTGGAACCCGGTGACGAGTGTACACATTCACAAGTTCCCACTCGAAGCTGTACCCAATGTAAACAACCCAATCTCCATTTTCGCCTGCCCAAGCCTTGCCCTCAAGCGATGGTATATTAACATCATAAGTATCATTATCAAGCGGCATCAACTTGCACAAGGCGAGGCTTCCCTCGTCCCCGCGCCAGTCAGCAGGGTCACGGCGAAGAAGATAGGGGAGATCAAACCGCTCCTGGACCCTTGGGTTCCTTGTAATGATGTTATTAGTTGAGTCGAGAATGGTCTTGAACGAACCTGCCATGCTAGCCGAGGTGATGACGTCACACCGATAAATGAGTTCCTCCACCGCGTCATCATTCAGATCGGGGCAAGAATAACGGGGTCGTTTCCGGCCTGTTCCCTCCATGGAGAAGATGATCGAACAATGGCAGAAGGAAGGGTGAAGGCGAATGGAGGAGGGAGGAAGAGCGTGCGACAGGAGCTCCAAATCGAGAGGGAAAGGCGAAGAGGCGATGTACGGTTGCCAAGGTACACGAAGAGGCGCCTGGGGAGCGAACAGTTGCCACAGAGGTCACACACTGACGACAAGGGCCGAGTGAACCGCATGCGTATATCGCACACACCTTGATCTGGTTGACCGTTTCTTTTGTTTTGCCTAATCATAAACAGTTCATCCGAGTGAACCGTATGCTGTATATCGCACACACCTTCACCTAGCTGACTGTTTCTTTTGTATTGCCTAATCACAGATAGTTCATCCGAGTGAACCATATGCTGTGTATCACACACGCCTTCATCTAGCTGCCCGTTTCTTTTGTTCCTCCTCATCGCAAACAGTTAATTGAACTAAACCATATGCCCTTCATCGCACACACAACTAAAACCTGAACCATGTTTGATGCATCCGTCATCGCGGACGTTTTATACATTTCTGACGGTTTTCATACAGCACCGTTTGCGATTATTGCATCGCACACAGTTTCTCGAAGGGTATCTGATCGTAGTGTCGCGTTAGCAGCATCCTGCAGTAGTGTCCCCCTGCCGTACTATGGGATTCTTGGACGCCCGGCTTTGGCTAAGTTCATGGCAGCATCACACTATGCCTACAACACATTGAAGATGCCTGGTCCACTGGGAGTCATTACCACCCCATCAGATGAGAAGGATGCAATTATTTGTGTGGACAAGATGTACCGGGACGCGGTCGCGGCAGAGGTAGCAGCAGCGGCAGCTCCCTCCAAGGGAAGGAAAGGAAAGAAGAGAGATTGTAGGGACTCCGGCAAAGAGTTCGGGAAGCGTGCCCCCACCAAGTGCGCGGCACCCGTTGACGATGTGCCGGAGTGTTCTAACAGCAATAGATCCAAGGCCGCTACACCCCAAGTGAAGAAGGTCCCGGCAGGGCTGGCTGGCATTGATGGAACTTTTACTATCAGCACCACCCTTGATGACAAATAGGAAAGCACGCTTGTTGCCTTCCTGTGGACGAATATCGATGTGTTTGCCTGGCAACCATCTGATATCCCCGGTGTTCCCAGGAAGGTAATCAAGCACCACCTTGCTGTCAGCCCACATGCCCGACCTGTCAAGCAGAAAGTTCGGAAGCAGGCCTTGGAGAGGCAGAAGTTTATTGCAGAAGATGTCAAGAAACTCGAGGCAGCTGGTTTGGTCAGAGGAGTACTGTACCCTACATGGTTGGCAAATCCAGTGGTAGTCTGGAAGGCTAACGGGAAATGGAGGCTTTGCATAGATTTCACAGATCTCAACAAGGCTTGCCCGAAAGACCAATTTCCCTTGCCGCGCATCGACTAGATTGCGGACCACACACTTCAGGTTGTGATTTGCTCTCCTTTTTGGATGCGTACTCTGGGTATCACCAAATCTTCATGTCTAAGGAAGATGAAGAGAAGACGTCGTTTATCACTCCTTGTGGTACGTACTGCTTTACCCGCATGCCATTCGAATTAAGCAATGCCGGGTCCACTTTTGCAAAGGCAATCCAGATTGGTTTTGAGCCAGAGTTGCATAGAAACATAGAATCCTATATGGATGATATTGTGGTCAAGACCAAGGATAAGGCCACCCCTATTCAGGATTTGGAGGAAACATTTGACAACCTGCACAAGATCAATCCGAAGCTCAACCCGAAGAAGTGTGTGTTTGGTGTTCCCTCCGGCAAGCTGCTGGGGTTCTTTGTATCCCATCGCGGGATTGAAGCCAACCCCGACAAGATCAAGGCCATCGATCAAATCCAAGCGCCAAGGACAGTTAAGGATGTGAGGCGCCTGACGGGATTTGTTGCCGCACTAAGCAGATTCATCTCCAAGTCTGCCGAGTGTGCCCTGCCGTTCTTCAAAATTTTGAAGAAGGCCGGCCCTGTGAAATGGACCCCAGAAGCGGATGCGGCTTTGCAAGAGTTGAAGGCCTACTTGTCCTCTGTGCCTACCTTGGTTGCTCCAAATCCCCAGGAGCCGTTGTTGCTGTACTTGGCGGTGACCAACCAAGTGGTCAGTGTGGCCTCGGTAGCACAGAGAGAAGTGGATGAGGCAGAAAGCAAGCAGAAAGCGACAGAGTAAGAGAAGGATCCAGACAGCAATGACCACGGCAACAAGAGCAACCCCAAGGTCGCGGCAAGGAAGAAAGTGGTGCAACGTCCAGTATACTTCGTTAGCTCCTTGTTATAGGGGGCTAGATGGAGGTACTATGGCGTGCAGAAGTTGATCTTTGGTCTCATTATGGCCTCAAGGAAACTCCGCCACTACTTCCAAGCCCATGAGATCACGGTTGTTACTCGTTTTCCGTTACAAAGGATACTCCAAAACCCTGAGGCTACCGACAGAATAGTAGAGTGGGCTTTGGAGTTATCCAGCTTTGGTTTGAAGTTTGAGAGCACGTCAACCATTCAGAGCAGGGTGTTGGCAGAGTTTATTGCAGAATGGAAGCCAACCCCTAATGAGGAAGTGACAGAGACAGTTATCCCTGGCAAGGAATCGCCCCAAGAATGGATTATGTATTTTGATGGTGCTTTTTCCCTACAAGGTGCATGAGCTGGCGTGCTTCTTGTCACCCCCTCCGGGGAGCACTTGAAGTACGACATCCAAATGCATTTTTCTCGGGAAGAAGCAACCAACAATACAGCTGAGTATGAAGGGCTTCTTGCCGGACTCAGGATTGCAGCCGAATTGGGAATTAAGAAGCTGATCATTCGAGGAGATTCAGAACTTGTGGTGAGACAAGTCAACAAGGATTACCAAAGTCCATTGATGGAGGCGTACGTCAAGGAAGTGAGGAGATTAGAGGAGCGCTTTGACGGATTGCAAACAGAGCACGTACCGTGCGGAAAACAGCATAGCTGATCATCTGTCAAAGTGTGCTTCGCAGAAGCTTCCTCTGGAACCAGGGACTTTTGTTCTCCATCTCACTCAGCCTTCCGTATCCCCAGTAGCAATGGCCCGGAAGAGGATAAAGTTGGACTACAGTAAGCCTCTCCCGTTAGAGCCGTCCGCTCCCGGCTGAGACCCTGCCGGAAAAAACTCCTCACAGCCTGCCGGACCACCCCCTCCAGCCGAGTCCATGAACCCCGCGAACGAGGCCAGTGCTCCCGCATCCGAGGAGGTGCCGCTAGTCCTCGTTGCCGAGCCCCAGGATCCAACTTGGTCAAGACACATTGTCCGCTTCCTCCAAACCGGAGAGCGTCCCGGTGACCAAGATGAAGCTGAGAAAGTAGCCCAGAAGGCCAGTATGTACCAGTTTGTCAATGACACTCTGTACAGAAGGAGGCCCAACGGTGTGAAATTGAAGTGTGTCTGCCGGGAAGAAGGAAAGGAACTGCTGGCTGAGATTCACAGAGGAATGTGTAGCTCCCACATTGGATCAAGGGCATTAGGTGGGAAAGCATTCCGGCAAGGATTCTATTGGCCCACAGCCCTCCAAGATGTGGTCGAGCTAGTCACGACATGTGAAGCCTGACAGTTCCATTCCAAGAGACCACACCTGCCTGCCCAAGCTCTTCAAACAAGCCCTCCATTATGGCCATTTTTGGTATGGGGGCTCGATATCCTCGGCCCCTTCCCCCGAGCAATCGAGGGCTTTGAATTCTTGTTCGTTGCCATCGACAAGTTTACAAAGTGGCCGGAAGTGACTGCCGTGATAACAGTGACTGCTCAATCAGCTATCAAGTTCTTGAAAGAATTGGTGTCTCGTTTTGGAGATCCGGCAAGGATCATTACTGACAACGGCACCTAGTTCAAGAGCCAAGCCTTCATGCAATAAGTTCATGACCTCGGATGCAAGATCTCATTTTCCTATGGCACACCCCCGGAGCAATGGACAAGTTGAGAGGGAGAACGCTGAAGTGCTGCGTGGACTCAAGACGAGAACTTTTGAATCATTGCAGAAGCACGGCAGGCGGTGGATCGATGAGCTACCGGTAGTTCTCTGGTCCCTCAGAACGACACCAACCCGAGCTACCGGGCAGACTCCCTTCTCCCTGGTCTATGGGGCAAAAGAAGTTATCCCCACAGAACTCATTTACGGGTCGCCTCGAGTGCTTGCCTATGATGAAGTAGCGCAAGATCAGCACCGGCGTGTCGATGCTGTGCTACTCGAGGAGAACCGTCTCCGGGCTGCTACACGTGCTGCACGTTACCAGCAAGCCCTGCATCGCTATCATAGCCGCAAGGTTCATGCCCGGTGTTTTGAGGAAGGTGGCCTTGTCTTTAGGCGCGTTCAGTCCGCCAAGGGTACACACAAGTTTTCACTAAAGTGGGAAGGCCCTTACCGGGTAGTACGAGTCACCAGACCTAGCGCAGTCCGTCTCGAGACCGGAGATGGCACTAAGTTGCAAAACTCATGGAATATTGAGCATCTCCGCAAGTTCTACCCGTAAGGCGCGGCTGTCGGGCCATGCCCAACAGCCACCCTTTTGTACATGCCTCGCCTCAGCTGCATGTAACCCCTTGTACAAAGCCGGGGCGATGACCCCATGCAAGAGAAAATAAAGAAGCGTTGTGGGGGGGGCCCCGTCCAAGATTGCATGCATGCATAAGCATACCAAGATCACTACATAAGCATTTCATGAGCATTTTCATATTCATATAGATTGGATCACATCCTGCATTCATTCTCATATGCATGAAGTTGTAGGTTCCTGCCGTGAACTTGGATACGACAAGGAGTGAGAAGATTGTCGGGCACAGCGATCCACGGCAAGCCAAGCAGATAAGTTCTACCTCTTGTCCATTAGTGTTATGTAAGGCTATAACTTGTGCATTAGAAAGCCTTGCTTCTCTTTTGAAACTTAGGTGCTCCCATCCATAACTTGAACGTTCCTTCGGTTTGGATGGTTGCAGTGGCCTTTGGCGACAAAGAGTTGGCGGGGGCTGGTCCCTCTATCTGTTCCCCGGCAGATGTGTTCTCCGGCAGACAAGAAGGGTACCGGCAGGATAGCCTGCTGGGGAAAACTTGTTTGTTTACATTAAAGAGGCATCCCACCTCTGCATGGACTTACACATGCATGGGTTCCCAGCAAGGCTCATCTTTTTCATTAATATGCTAATACAAGTACAAGCATTACAGGACACAAACATGGACTAGAGAGATTACATTATTAGAATTAAAATTTGGCAATTGTCTATAGATTTAAGATTGAAAAAAGATAAGTGCCCTGTAATGCCTTTGCCCCTGTCCATCTCCTACAGGAAGAGGTCGAAGAGGCCGGAAGCGGGCGCAGCTGGGATTCGGCGCCTCCCCAGGATCAGGATGACGCTGCTCCCCAGCAAGGAGGAAGAAACCATAGGGCAGGCATGGACGGTGACGCTGCCGGAGGACCAGATGGGAGGCACGGAGTCACCGGCAAACACGACTCGTCGGAACGGTCGTCCCTGTTCTTGATTTGTCCTGGGTTGCCGCTGCCGTCCGCATCACTACCACCCGAAGACCTCGGCACGACCCCGCGCCGGGCGCCATGCTCTCTAGGTTCCCCCACAGAGAGCATGGTCGTCCCCAGGAGCCCTAACGTTAGAAGCCACCGCACGTCCCGGAGACGTATGAGAGAGCAGGGAGCCTTCCTGCACGACGAGAGAACATCACCGAGGAGGAGCCAGATTCGGCCCTATTAGCAACAAATCTCCTCCGTTACTCCTCCCGAGCGCCGCAAGAAGAAGAAGAATGGGGAGCGATCGACTACCACGCGCCGTGCCCGCCTCGAGCCACGACATGGTGTCGTTCACGTCCCATCCCACTGAAGTCGAGGCCACGGGCGGCCCGATGGCAAACGTGCCAGGGTTGCCACTCCCGGCGTTGTCGCCGTGCTGCCCGAGTTCCCTTTTCAGGTCTAAGGAAGGCTTCGAAATGGAGCCAGGGGCCTGGCCCCAGGCTCTCTCCCGCGACATCACCAGCGGGAACAGAAGATAAGAAGAGGAGGAGTGTGAGGATGAATGACTCCGCCCTCCTCCGCCCATCCCTTTTATAGGCGGGGCGAGGAGGGCAGCCGCTCCATCAACGGACAGCCGCCGCCCTCCTCCACTAATTCAAGACGACCGGGCCCTCACCATGATGCTCTCCCATGCGACGAGTGTAACGCCCACGATGCGGCTATATCTCCCACGTGTCGAGGCACGACTTACAGGCATAACCGCATAGTGGTTTTGTCGCAAGAAGGGTCATCTTCACACAATCCCATGTAATGAACAAGAATGGGATAAAGAGTTGGCTTACAATCGCCACTTCAGACAATACATAAATATCATCATACATCATCCAAAATACAATCATATAGACCGACTACGGTCAAAATCCAGATGAAAATAAGACAACCCCAAATGCTAGATCCCCGATCGTCCCAACTGGGCTCCACTACTGATCATCAGGAAAAGACACATAGTAACGACCACGTTCCTCGTCGAACTCCCACTTGAGATCGACGCCATCATCTGCACTGGCATCGTCGGCACCTGCAACTATTTTTGGAAGTATCTGTGAGTCATGGGGACTCAGCAATCTCACACCCGCGAGATCAAGACTATTTAAGCTTATAGGACAAGGAGGTGCAAAGAGGTGGAGCTGCAGCGGCAAAAGCATATATGGTGGCTAACTTACGCAAATGAGAGCGAGAAGAGAAGCAATGGAACGGACGTCATCTAGCAATGACCAAGAAGAGGTCCTGAACACCTACTTACGTCATACATAACACAGACCGTGTTCACTTCCCGGACTCCGCCGAGAAGAGACCATCACGGTTACACACGCACTTGGTGTATTTTAATTGGGTCAAGTGACAAGTTATCTACAACCGGACATTAACAAATTCCCATCTGCCTCATAATCGCGGGCACGGCTTTCGAAAGATAATACCCTGCAGGGGTGTCCCAACTTAGCCCATCATAAGCTCTCACGGTCAACGAAGGATAAACCTTCTCCCGGAAAGACCCGATCAGTCTCGGAATCCCGGTTTACAAGACATCTCGACAATGGTAAAACAAGACCAGCAAAGCCTCCCGAATGTGCCGACAAATCCCGATAGGAGCTGCACATATCTCGTTCTCAGGGCACACCGGATGAACACTACGTACAGCTAAAACCAATCCTCGAGTTTCCCCAAGGTGGCGCTGCAAGTGGCTCTAGTTTGGACCAGCACTCAGAGGAACACTGGCCCGGGGGTTTAAAATAAAGATGACCCTCGGGCTCTAGAAAACCCGGGGGAAAAAGGTATAGGTCGCAAATGGTAAAACCAAGGTTGGGCCTTGCTGGAGGAGTTTTATTCAAGGCGAACTGTCAAGGGGGTCCCATAAATCACCCGACCGCGTAAGGAACGCAAACTCAAGGAACATAATCCCGGTATAACAGTAACTAGGGCGGCAAGAGTGGAACAAAACACCAGGCATAAGGCCGAGCCTTCCACCCTTAACCAAAATATATAGATGCATTAATTAAATAAGAGATATTGTGATATCCCAACATATCCATGTTCCAACATGGAGCAAACTTCAACTTCACCTGCAACTAGCAACGCTATAAGAGGGGCTGAGCAAAAGCGGTAACATAGCCAAACAACGGTTTGCTAGGAGAGGATGGTTAGAGGCTGACATGGCTAAACATAGGAGACATGACATAGCAAGTGATAGGTAGCGAGCACGGCAATAGAGCGAACAACTAGCATACCAAAGATAGAAGTGATTTCGAGGGGTGGTCATCTTGCCTGCAAGATTCTCAGAGTTGTCGAAAGCTTGATCCTCGTAAGCGTACTCGACAGGTTCCTCGTTCACGAACTCGTCTCCCGGCTCTACCCAAGACAAGAACACAAACAAACGAAACCACAATCAACAACGAGAAATGCACAAGCAGCATGATGCAAAACATATATGATATGCAAGATATGATATGCGATGCATATGCGTGCTCCGGAAGGAAAATGATGAACATGGCAGTAACTTGGCAAACCAAGCATGCCACTGGAAAGATGAGATGATTTCGGTCGAAATCGATATAAAGATCACCGGAATCGGATGCACGGTTTGCAAATGACAAGCAAAACAAGAAAGACACTAATCTGCGATAAACACCAAGATAGCACCTAAAATGCAACAAGCAACAATGCTACAGCACCCACAACATAGCAACAAAGCACATGGTAGTAATCTACAGGAGATGCTTGACCAAAGATGAACACTGAGCTATGGCTAGTTCACAACATATCAAGCTCAAACAAGCATGGCAAAAGTGCAAAAGATTACAGGTTCACAGACTTGGTGAAAAAACTGGACATGGCAGAAATCAGCATCAGGTAGAAATGTTCAGAGCACGAAATCAACATGCTACAGGAACTTAACATAGCAAAACAAGGCCTGGTAGTGTTCTACTAAATGCACATGATAAAATTCCCTTACTGACCATAAGCCAAAAAGGACCAGAAGATATGATGGCAAGCATGTAAACATAGCAAGTTTCGTTATCAGGTTTCAGACTTAGCAGAAAAAACAGAGCATGGCAGAAATATTAATATGTAGGCCTCTTTGTGAGCTTGATGAACTCACTACAGAGCAATTCATGACAAGCCAAGCATACCTACAGCAAGATGGCATGTTTAAGAAGCTATCCATGGCAAGAACAATTGCATAGGATGTATGGATCAACTACAATAAGCTTGGCAAAAATGCATATCATGTTAAGAATCTGCCAGAAATATTTTATAGCAAAAGTAGAGCAAGATTGAGTCATGCTATGGTACTCTAAAATTGCAAAAAATTGCCGGAATGGATCAATACAACTATAGCTACAAAACATCCTTACTGAACATCTCCAAAATATGCATGGATCTCTCTGTAGCATGAAGTTTACAAGGCAACAAAATTACAGCAGACGAGGACTTGGAGAAATCACCAAGTCCCTGAAATCAGAATTATTACAGGGCCTACTTTGCATGCTTGTGCTAGTCACCACAGAGATCACAAAAATACATGGACTACCCACTGCAAAGATGGCATGGCATACTTCAAAACACATGTAGAGCTCATGCTCAAAAGATGCACAGAATAAATGATACAAAAATGACAAATCTCCAAGTTCTGATAAGAACCAGAGATTAACAGCAACTAGCCCTCTTCCAACGAAGATTTGGGAATCAAGATGACCTCTAATGAACATGGTGCAATTGAACAAAATGAATAGCATCACGAGGTGAACAATTTGACATATTATATGCGCGAATCGGAGTTACATGCACGAAGTTATAGCATCGGGAACAGGGGCACATGCTGAGAAATGTTTCATGACTTAGAAGAAAAAGAGGGGCTCGGGGGAAAAAGTCAACGCACGTTCGTATCCAGATCGGATCGCCACAGGAGCTCGAGCCCGAGCCCGTCGGCGAGGGCAGACGGCGACGGCGAGGCAGGGACCGGCGGGGCGGCGCCGGCGGCGAGGGGGACCGGAGGCCGACGGGGAAGGAGGCGGCGCCGGAGGCGGGGGTCACCGGCGGGGGCGGCGGCCGGAGCGGCGGACGGCGGAGGCGAGCACGGCCGGCGGCGGCGCACCCGAGGGCGGCGGCGGCGGCGAGGAGACCGGCGGGTCGGCGGCCGGCGGCGCCGGCCCATCCCGCCGTCGCGCGTTTATGTATTGTGTGAAGTGGCGATTGTAAGCCAACTCTTTATCCCATTCTTGTTCATTACATGGGATTGTGTGAAGATGACCCTTCTTGCGACAAAACCACTATGCGGTTATGCCTCTAAGTCGTGCCTCGACACGTGGGAGATATAGCCGCATCGTGGGCGTTACAACGAGCCTCCGTTACCTACCCCATGCGATGCATGCAGCATACGTGGCTAAGGATAAGGGCGTGGTGGGAAGAGTGAGTTGGCCGTTTCTACCCCGTGTGTTAAAGTCATTCACGGGCCATTACTGGAGCGGCCCCACCACTATTGGCTTTACACGTTGCACGGAGAAATCAGAAACCGTGCCAGAATCAAGACTAATGAAGAAGCGAAGGATACCTCAAGAGACCAGCCCCTTCAACAACTCTTGCCTTTGCACTTATTAGGCCCTACCCCGACGACACTCGGCAACGCGTTCAGGGCAGACCCAGGGGTTTCTGTCAGTGCAACAAACCCATGGTCTGTTGCCCAGACTGGGCATAGGCACGAGAGTAAGATTGAAGCACCAGCCCAAGCCAGAGTCCAAGAAATGAAGAGATTTGAAGGACCAACATACAGATCAGAGGGGCCGAGGGTGAGCCAAGAAAGCAGGATATCGCCAAGAGAAAAGCCTCCCTTGCCAGGCAGGCGAGCCCGGCAAGGGGCAAGGCCGCCACCAGAAACAGACAACCAAGACACCCTGGCATAGCCTGCTGGGGCTCACGGAGGCAGAACCACCTCACCAACCACTTCACCACGACCCACGACGTCAATCAGTGCGGTGTCAAGCCGCAAAGTGCTTAAGTGGCAGCCATTCGCCACATGGCAGCCATTTCCTACAAGAGAAACCCACAAATGACACCCGTCCTGCGATGTGTCAAGAGAACAAGCGCGGAGCTGGCAAGATAGCCCGGCAAGCCTTGCTGGGCAACTAGTGATGTGACGTTAAGTGATCCATTTAATGCGCCCTGTCAGCCCGCTGAGTTAGGTATGATAGCACTGTTCGCTATTATATCAGTGCATAATGACTACTTTGCCACTATGGTTACCCCTTGATCTATGAAAGGAGGCCCATGGCAACCGTAGAAAGGTTGGATAACTCACACCCCCATACGCACGTAGTCGCTGCTGCCCCCAAGGCAACCCCTGCCGGTCAAGTGTCCTATGCTCACCACCACCTTTTCCACCACCAATCCACCAAAGCAGGAGTAGGGTTTTACGCCTCACGGCGGCCCGAACCTGGGTAAACTACCCATGTGATCTCTGCTGTGCTGCCCCATGCTCGTCTGCTCTTTGTGCAACACGTCGTCCCCCTACCGAACCAGCAAGGGACCTCCTGGTCCCATAGGTGGTCGTGGTTTCCCGCGACAAAGTGATACATGTTAAATCAGATAGATCAGCAGCCATAGAAAACACAGGCCCAACTATACCATACTTTACCCCTACTCCACTAGCTAAACCCCTATTAGAACTGCACAAAGCTCAGAGTCAGTTACTATCTATGATATCAATTCAAAATTTGAACTCCTACATTTCTGCATGTGCCTTACCTTCTCTCTTGTATGAAAACTAATTTCACATGAATCTCCTTTCTCAAAGGATCATAGGATCTCACAACAATACTAGGCACTGCATTGCTCTTGTCAGTAAGCTCTTATCCTTTGTCAGCATATACTTACACTCATTGTTGTTTGATTGTGTAGCATCACTGTAAATGTTCGCTTCCTTATCCTCCCTTTGCTCGAAATTATAAGATATATATTTACATTTAGATAAATGTAGAATTAACACAATGGTTATGAAGTGCTAGGTTGCTTATGTAAGTACCTGTTGTCATATACTCCCTCTGTATCGAATTAATTGTTGCTCAATTGGATGTATTTAGAACTTAATAGTGCTAGATACATCGATTTAAGCGACAATAACCGACGGTGGTAGTATTACTGTACTTGCATTGCGAGATAGTTGATTGTCTAGCATTACACTACATCTTATTTGCCCTGCTCTCCACTTTCTCCAAATTATCAGATCTACATTTACTCTTACCAAAATGTTGAATAAAGCTAGTGCCACTGCACACATTGATGTCTGCATTCCTCTTTTCGGTACCTTTTGCCTTGTAACGCTATACTTAATAAATAGCTACTTGATTATGTATCATCACTCTGCACCTGAGCTTCAGTATCCTCTATTTCTTCCAATATTATTTGATCTATATTTACTCTTTACAAAATGTATAATAAAGGCAACGCTTATAAAGAAGTTTCTTTGGGGAATTTCTTGAATTATCCTTCCATCAATATGGAGAAGGGCTTTGTCCAGCCCGTGTTAACATGTAATGTAAGTTCGTCCTTCTCAACCCTTCAAACTTCGTTCTAGTATAGATTTGGATAGGCATTTCCTCCTCCACTGCTGTTTACTTTGGTGTTTACATCTGATTGGATGTTTGCAACACCTACCAGTTTTAAATTGTAGTTGTAAAAACATGTTCCTTATGCAGAACAGATCCATTTATTTTCTTATATAATTGTGAAACCTGTTACGTGTCTCCTTGTTTTCTTTCAGAGTCATATCTCTTATGATAGGCAGAACTTTAGGGAAGATAGTGAGCCAAACCGTCTTGAAGAGAGCGAGATGACCCCAAGGTCATGTCTGGATGAAGACAGTGAGTTGAAGCTACTCACCAGCAGCTGCGAGACAACCGTTGTGCAGTTGCTGCCTCAATCAGTTCGACTTCTTCAGTCTCAACTTAAAGCGGAAAGACTTGCTTCAGCTCAGCTCCGACTTGATGTCAATCATGCAAAGAAGACCTCAGAGGACTGCCTTGTGGGCTTTGGTGCTATACAACTAGGGTTACAACATCTATCGTTGACACAACTGAGGTCTCATCAACTTGTTCTGCTGCTTGCCGTGCACGTCTAGGCCAGGCCTACTGCCTTCTGAAGTGCTCTCAGTTTTGTGTATTGTTTTGTCGGCGCGTTTAAATGAACTAGTGGTGACCTTTGATGCCCAGTGTATGTAATCCGCGGTCTCGTTGCGCTTTATTATCACCAGTGGCGAACTTTGATGCGCAGTAGATGTAATATGTCGTAATTTCTTTATTGTATAGTCTAGGTTTATTCTTAGTCGATATGTTGTAATTTAGGACAGAAGCTTCAACGGAACTCAATGTTGTCAGCCTTCAGGCCGGCCCGTAACTCACTACACTATATATGGGCCAAAACGAGGGCCTACAATCAGCTTGGGCCATTAGCGGGTCTAAATGTATAGTAGTTTTCCGCCTTTAACAAGTCGTGTAAAGTTCTGGCCAGCTGGGCCAGAGAATACCATGGGCTTTTAACAAGCTAGAAACTAGATTGGGTTAGCTTTGAGCCGAAAAATTAACGGGACAACACAGGTCGAAACCGTCTTAGGCCCATGTTTGGCCCAAATAGAAAACAAGACGTTAACATGCCAAAAATATATCTCGGGCCTGGTTTGGACCAATAAAATTATGGGCTTTAAACATGCCGGTATCAGTGCGGGCCGTTGGCCCAACTATGTCACGGGCCATTAACAGATGGGTTGTAAGCAGGCTGGATTCAATGCGGGCATTAATTAGGCCCAACTGTTATATGGGCCATTAACAGGCCGATAGGCACGTTGGTCTGAAATTCATCTACGAAGACTATGGGCCGTTAAGAGGCCTAAAGTCACTTCGGACAAAAAAGCCTAGGTTTAACATGGGTCATTAAATGGCCTAAACTGACACCGAGCCGACAACAGCCCAGATGCACCACGGGCTGCTAAGAGGACGAAACTATTATCGGGCCGAACTGGTAAATGGGCATTTAACAGGCTAAAATTCAAACCCGGCTTAGAACGGGCCCAAAAGAACAATGGCTTGTTAACGGGCCAAATCTGATATGGGCCTTAATTTGAACCAAAACATGGCAGGCTGTTAACGGGCTGGACCACTAGTGTTTGGAAAAATATGGTGGGCCTTTAGCTTGGCTAGCCTTTTTACCTTTAGTGGGCCACTGTTGGGTTGTTCCACGTGTTGAGAAATCATAGGCGTCTTTTGTCCATTATAGGGATGACATATGTCCCAACCATGAGCTAACACGTGGATCATCCGACGAATGAGAATTTTACACGTGGAAAATCCCCATTGGCCGGGGCTGTTAACGGGTTATCGGATCCAAACTGGAACCCGATAGCTTAACGGCGACCCGTTACGGTGGATGCCATGTGTTGGTTACCCTTGATGAAAACACTTCTATGATGCACCATTTATCGTCATGGAAGTGGACACTTCCGTGATGATAATTTTGGTATTGTCATGGAACACTTCTACGACAACACAGGTATGACTATCTTGATTCTGTCATAAAATCGTCATGGATGTACATGCATGACAGAAAACGTGACCTACTGTGACAAATATGTATCATCACGGAAGTGTATTTCTTTTGTAGTGATTGTGTGGG
The DNA here is from genome assembly GCF_018294505.1 of Triticum aestivum. Taxonomy (NCBI): domain Eukaryota; kingdom Viridiplantae; phylum Streptophyta; class Magnoliopsida; order Poales; family Poaceae; genus Triticum; species Triticum aestivum. Next base: position 211,516,898 of record NC_057799.1, read on the forward strand.
CATTTTGAAAAGGGATTTTTACATCTGTGCCCCTGGTTCCTTAGCTCTACTCATTCATCCCCGTCCTCTTAACTTTTGCTCAATTTTCCCCAGTCCCTTGCCAGAAACCCTCATAACTGGGCACAACGGACGTTGCCGTCGGGTCAAAGGCTTGACCGTTAACTCTGACTAATGGGGCCACGCTGGTCTGTGTCATCCGTTCGACCTGACAAGTGGGGCCGCGTTGGGTGGTGTCAGTGTTCGACCGTTGGGCCGTGGTTTCGTTGGGCTGTCCCTTGCATTAAACGTCTGCGCGCGCCGCCAGGACAGAAGCCTGCTATGCATGCACCCAGCAAACCCTGCATGCATGCGTTAATCGAGCCTGCATGCGCTGATGCCACGATCCCGCGATGCACCGACCGAGCCTGCATGCGCCGATGCGTCCACCACGATGCACTGACCGAGCAGCTTTCTTGCACGCCAGCCGCCATGGATGCAGCGACGGTCACTGCTGCTGGTTCCTCTCTTCTAGCTAGGTGGCTACATATTTGTGGCTTGTGTAAAAAAAGAGCCACTCCCTTGCTTAGTTGTACTCATTCATCCCTACTAACAAAGCTTGCTTGCATGCACTAGCTGGTTACTAACAAGGGAACCCTACTAACAAGCCGAGCTCTCTAAGAAAATAATCAACAAATATGTAGTCCCAATATGTATATAGGGCCAACAAGCCCATAGCACGACCACATAGCTCAAACTAGGAAGAACTTAATAATATAATAGATAGAAAACTTAATAATAGAATTTAAGAAAAGGGCCAACAAGCCCATAACAACTCCAACATAGTTCAATTACAACTTAACATAACATAGACTAAAAAAAGATAGAGGGTTTAGAACCCTAGCCGCCGCCTTCTCCACCTCGCTCCTCCTCCGGGCGCCCTTTTCACTGCTCCTCCGGGGCGTTGTCGATGGGGTACGGAAGAGTGTGCATGTGCGTCGCTGTGGGGAAGATGTTGTTGTACTCTGTGAACCTGTTGTGGGTGGTGAAAGCAATGAACTCGGAGCCACACCAAAACACCCGGCCGAGGAGGTAGAAGGCATCGAATGTGTTGGTGAAGTGGGCAAGGAGAGCAACCACCACCCGGTTTTGGACAACCTCCTCGATGCGGAACATCATTGGAGATCCCCTCGGGAGGTGGTGGTAGCCGGACACGAGGAAGAACTCGGTGAAGTTCCTTGCGGTCCCCAGCCTTGATATCGCCCACACACGTAGTGTGCGATCAACGTACACGCCGGTAGGGTAGAGCCTCTCCGACACGATGGGTGGGAAGCGGTTGGTTGGTCCGGTGTAGTGCATGGGTGAGGGATGTGCAGAAGACGGAGAAGGGGTCGAAGAGCAAGAAGGGCAGCTGGATGAGGGATGGCAGAGGCAGAGGGTGGCTTAAATAGCTGTAGTGCTACCTGTTATTTGGTCGTGGTAATAACGGGGTCAAATGTGAAGTTAGTAGCCCGTTTTCAAACCCACTTCAGCATCGGGAGTGTACACGCGTGGGAAACGGTGGTTTGAAAATAAGAAGAAAAAGAAGCTAATTGCACGCGTGGGAATACGTGGTCAAACCCTATATTATATGAACAAAAAGAGACAATTTTTGAAGAGCTTGTGGCCATTTTGCATGATAAAAATGAATTTGGCCCATAAAAATTTGGTCATTTTGCATGATCAAAAGAGATAGAGGGCTTGTGGCCATTATACAAACGCAAAATGACCCATTTTTAATAGTTTGTGGCCATTTTGCATGATAAAAATAAATTTAGCCCTTATAAATTTGGTCATTTTACATTTGTATAGAACAAAAAGAACTAAATTTTCTATGCAATGTCAATTGTTGTGTAATTCCAAATGATGCAAAAAAACCAGAGCCAACACGTTCACAAAAAACAGAGCCAGCATGTTCACAAAAAAATAACGCGATTCGACGGCCCAACTTGAGCTTCGTTTCCTTTTGGGCCCAACACCACCGTTTTTTTCCCGTGGAGTCAGTGGTGGGCGAGCAGCCGAACACAACCAACAGGATCGCCTCTCGCGGATCACCCCATGATCCAACGATGCGGAGCCGTCCTTGTGATCCAACGGCCTGGAGCCTGCACTCAGCCTGCCCATGGAATTCCTTCTAGAAGACCATATCTGAGGGCTGTCGCTTGGCGCCAGGGTATGATCGGACGGCTGACGTTCACAGCTAGGGTTAGGCGAAACCCCGCGGGGTTTAGAGGGGTTTTGAGCTGGTCAACGGGGTTACGAAAGTTTTGACTGAGCATAACTAATTTTAAAAAAAATCTAATAAATATGAAACCTTCGTCGTTCGTTGTTTTATAAGACACACTAACGAGGAAAAATACTAAACTTGGTCTATGGTCATTTTCATGAAAAAACCCTAGCTGGCACGATCGAGGTCAAATGAGCACCATTAATTTTAAAAAATCAAAAAAAAATGAAACCTACGCACAATGTTGACTTATGTGACATGTTACCAACCAAAAATCATAAACTTGGTCTATGGTCATTTTCATGAGAAAACCTTCACACATATGAGCTATCAGCTACAAGATTTCATAGTGTTCAAGGAGATGAGGTAGGGTTACCTTCTGTTTTTGAAAAATTTAAAAAAATCACCAAAGCTTTATTTCAAAGTGCATAAGAAGGATCTGAACTTAGTTTTACATTTTCATAGTTTAAACGTGTTTTTTAATAGTTTTTATATTAAAGCATATTTTTCAAAAGAAAATGTAAAAGTATGAAGATTAATTCAAAAAATAGTGAGACTTCGAATCTACACATAGATTGAATATGTGTTAATACAGAACATTTGGCTCATTTAGAGTAGGTCCAAAAAAACTTGATTACAAATGGGCTGTTTACCCTAGCCTGGGAGCTCATTTGGAGCATATTTCTCAAATTCAAATTTTTGCGACCTCCTCTAAATCACCTCAAATTTTGCACACATGATCACCTACACAAACATAGATAGTTTGTCAAGGTTTTTTTTTTGCATTTTCTTGAATTTAGACAAACATACATAGATAATTTGCTAGTGGGAAAAAGCATGCATTTGATTTGATTAATAAACATGAGACCAATAACATGTGTGATCAGTGAAGCAACACTGAAACAACATGTGTGATCAGTGAAGCAACACTGAAGTGATCAGTGAAGCAACACTGAAACAACATGTCTGATCAGTGAAGCAACACTGAAACAACATGTTTGATCATTGCAGCACCTAGACAGAACTAACCATACACCACAGGCAAATATAAGGACAGACAAATATAGATAGAATAATACGTTACTAGCATCACCATAGATTAAGTTCACACCATAAACTGCCACATTAAGTTTACCATAAGTAACCGGACCCTAAGTACCCAAAAGATTAAGATTTAGTTCACATCATCACACCATCACAACATCATCACATCACTTCACGCCGGAGTCAGAGCCTTCGCGAGCGCAGCATGCTGCCCCTTGATCATGTAGTCCTCCCCGCGGATCGCTACATCCTCTGCATGAGACAGAAGGTGATCGAAGCGGCCATCCTTGGGCTTTGGCTTAGTGGTGCAGTAGGGGCAGTGCCACTTCTTGAACTTGCGATTGTAGAAGGAAGCAACTCCCTTAGCCTTGATCTTCTGCACCTCCTTGGCTGTGAAGGACGTGACGTTTCCCTTGTACACATCATCTCCAGAATCATACTGCACACATGAATGAATTGCATTAATACATTATAGATTCATATACACCATGTCAAAGGAAGTAAATGAACAAGGGATAGGCTTACCTCATATTCAGAATCGTCACTAAACGCCCCCTCGTACGGGTCATAGTCAGCCAGCTTCCTCTTTCTCCCCCCCAACCATCATCCTCCTGAATATACAATTACATCCATCACTAGTAGCCAATTGAAAATTTAGATATGCACACATGACACATTGATCATAGGGCTAATATACTCCTAATATCAGAAATGTTTTAGAAGTGGGGTTTTTTTATTTCTGCGCCCCTTAGCTCTATGCATTCAAAAACCACATCCATCACTAGTATATCAATGTATTAGATTTGTACACACATTGATCAAAAACACCAATATGACATTCAGATAACACATTGATCATTGGTCATGCACACACATTGAAGAACAAAGCTAATATAACTACATATTGTGGACAAATTTATATACTAATGGATCAAATTTATATACTAATGAATCAAAAACCCCAATATGACATATTTACACACATTGAATCAAATTTATAACTTCTTAATCAATGGATTCCATTTGGGCATATGACATTCAAAACCCCAATCTGAGTAGCATTCAAAAACAAATCTAATAGGGACCCAATCTAAGGCAACGAATCTGAGTAGCATTAAAAACCCCAAGCTGTGAGCACTAAAAACAAATCTAATAAGCATCATAGCATTAAATACCCCAATCTGTTCACAACATCTAGCATTTTTGCAACAAATTTATCCAAATCTAACCCCAATCAGTGCAGCACCTAAAATCATAGTTCACAACATAGCATTTTTGCAACGAAGTTATCCAACAAACTCTAGTCCAAAAACCCCCGTCCCCCCAACCCATACCCTACAGAAAACCGCTGCACATCCATCAAACCAACTACTCTAACCATCTGAACTACCATATGAATCACAATCTAACCAATGAAACTAGGGAGCAATTAACTCTACAAGCTAAGCAAGTGCAAATACCTGCTCCTCCACGGCAGGCAGCGCAACGGGGGCATCTGGATGGACTACGCCGCTCGACGCCTTTACCTTCTGCAGCGATGAGGCGGAGCCCACCACATACGCAGCGGTTGCTAGTTTCCCCGCACCGTCGTGGACGCCGCCGACATTCGCGGTCACCGCGCCTGGACCCTGCAGCTCCACCACATCTCTGGCCGCTGCGCCGGCATCGCCACGAGCGTCGGCCATCTGATAGATGGAGGCGATGAAGGTGAGGAAGAGGATGCGGTGGGGGAGAGCGGGACGGTGCGGTGGAGGCAGTGGAGGAGAGCAAGACGACGCCGGTGGGGGAGAGGAAGATGATGCGGCAGGGAGGGGATTTGGGGGGAAATGGTAGGGCGATGGAGGTGGTTGCCCTCTTTATATGATGGGACGTTTCGGGCATGTCCATGGACACGTGCTACCCCACAACCGCAGTCTTGCATGCGCCCACGTATACGCGGCCCCACTCGTCACCTAACGGTCAAAGGCATTGACCCGACGGCAACGTCCGTTATAACCTATTTTGAGGGTTTCGGGCAAGGGGGAGGGGAAAAGTGAGCAAAAGTTAACAGAGTGGGGATGAATGAGTAGAGTTAAGGAACCAGGGGCACAGAAATAAAAATCCCTTTTGAAAATAGCATATCTTTATGACTGTGCATCATATGAAGATGTGCTTTACATGAATGTTGATCAGCATGATGTTAACTTGTTGTTGGTTCCATTTTCGACCATGAGTAAGATTTCCAACATTCTGTTATCCATGTTTGAAAAGTGTGTGTTGATTTAAATGCTCTGCGTCTGAAACATGCAGTTTCTTATCTGAAACTTAAACTTACAATTTCTTCTCTAAAAATCACTTGGACAGGCAGCCATCGCCGATGCTGGATTGGATGTCGCGCTTCTTCAATCCCCCGGCAGCGCGAGGGGGAACAAGATGAAACTTCCATCATGTGCTGGCGCTTGGGGAATGGAGTGAACTAGATTTAAGAGGGGACGGGGGCACGACGCGATTCATCACTGCCGGTCCCTGAGCGGCAGCAGGCAGTCCGGCCGCACTGCTGGTTTCGGCGGCGGGAGAACAACCAGAGTGAAGACTGAAGAAGCATATCAGACGTGAATATTCTTTTCAGTGGATGGCTCTTGGTGGCGTACTTTTTTTACTTGCCTCTACATGATACAACTTGTATTTTTAGCCTCCCGGTCCATGGCGGACCAGCAGCCCATTTGCTGGGCGGGCCAACCTACAGAAAGCAGCACTTAATTTTTCATCAAGGCCCCAAAACAATGTTGTATTATGTTTGTTTTTTAGGCCGAAAACATTATGGCGGGGGTTGAGCGGGAAGGGGGGAGACTGAGCAAAAAACATAGAAAAGGATCTGACGTGCAGTTGTTATACCCTAACAAGCAAGTGCCATTCTTCTCGAGACGAAGGTGTGTCGTGTGACACTCACACATCACAATCCCACAGTATACATTCTAACTAGTTCACACACAAGTACAACAGAAAAAAAAATATTCGGGTCAAACTCAGGTTCATAGGATACGTTCATATTCATAGCCAACATTGGCAAACAACAACTCAAAAGATTCATGTATAGACAAGTTCGGCATGCCTATGCATCCAAATGATTCATACTTAGATCACAAGCCAATATTCATAGCTAACATTCACAAAATATTCAAATATACACAAGTTCAGTATGCTTACCCATCGAAATGATTGAGAGAACACAACCAATATCATCCATCAACACACATTAATCACCTACGGTACAGACGGGCAAGTGATGTTCACTCGATGGTACTTCTTGCTAAAATTAATTCTTGTCTAAGCAAACTTTCGAGTACATAAGAGGTAGCAGAGACCATCTAAACTTTTCTTGTAGGTTTATCCTCGTGATAGTGGCCTTGATGCCGTGAGAGATTTGAGCAACCTGGCCACTACTTTCATCCAACTAATTTACTGGCCCATCTTTGTCCTGTATCTCGGCAAAATTCTACATTGCAGACAACAAATGAGGCGGTCGACAAAATGAACCACCCAAAGTTTTTGTGCAGTTCAACTGAAATGGAGCATCACAGGCATGCAGATTGGTTAAGTGCCATATAAATATATGTGCCTACCAACTTGTCTGGAATCTTTAGACTCCATGGCAAACAGTTTGCTACCAGCATACGAGCCGATAACCAAAAAGCGCAAGTTGGGACCAAAGACCGGACTATGTTTTTCAGGGCTATGCGCCAAGCAATATTGTTGGTGTTCACTCTGGCACTTCTTTTTGTCAATATCAATGCTTGTCTGAGTGAACTTGCGAGTAAATAGCAGCAACATAAGTATCTGTCAATATGATATTTTTGTGCAGTTCTACTGAAATCAGCCAATGTAATGATTTTCCTGCAAGTTTAGGCTCACAAGTTACTACTTTATGACATCGGCCAACAGTAGCACAATACAAAATTACCATTAGATATGACAAGCACAATAATCAGGATGAAGACCGGTACCAACCTGTGTGAGGAAGCATATCAATTAGTGCTTCCTTTGACTGGAAGCCGAGATAAGCGATTGGCAGGAAAGGAATGAGGCAGTCGAGGCAATGAACCACCCAAAGTTTTTGTGCAGTTCAACTGAAATCGAGCACCCCTGTTGGCACGTATATTGAGAAAGTGAGATTACTGTAGTAGTGGCACCAGTTGATGAAACATACACTAACAAATAGAAGCATCCTCATTATCCTAATGGTAAAGTTAGCAACATAGTAGCCTTGCTTAAAGAGAGGTATTAGTTTATATTATCAGTGCCAATTAGCTCAACACTCAAAGCATTGCCATGTATCATAGCTTGCAAATATTTAACATGCAAAGATAAAGGACTTTCTCATGCAGTAGCAAAATAGTAGCACGATGCAAATAGAGATGAGAACTCACTAATCTGGATGAAGGCCTTAGGCCGGTACCAACCTGAGCAAGGAAGCTTATTCAACTAATCCCAGAATAGAAGATAAAGCAGTGACTAGAATCATTCAATAGTACATATTTTTGCGCACTTCCGATGTACCGTTGACATTACTATTGTTTACCAGTGCTGAGATTATATCGAGATATTATCAAGAACTTCCAGCAGAGATAAAGCACAGGCTAGGATACAGTTCATTGTATCCTCTTGTGCAGTTCCACTAAACTGTATGAATGACACAACATGATCCCTGTTTGCACAAGTAGGAACAAGGTGAAACCTTCATTAGCTTAGTGAGGAAGGATAGAAAGACAGTAGCATATTACTTTAACAATAGCATCAAATCATGATGACAATACAGTAGCAAAACACTGGCTTGTTGAACCAGTGGCAATAAATTGACATGCAAAATAATAGCATTAATATCTCATGACACTGCTAAGATCCCCTCCAGGCTCCACCACATGGTCCACCTACACACACATGATTCATCATGAGGTGCTACTAAAGATTTGTTTAATTCCGATAGGACAATTAGGCAGCAATTAATTAGTGCTGCTTAAGTACTCCTAATTGATTAATGACCTTGTAGGAGAGGTAGCAGCAATGGAAGGGCTCCTGGAGGATCATCTCACATGTGAGGTAGATGTTGCCAGAGCCCTTCAATGGCCTTAACTGAGGCCTTGACTTCATGAAGATCACCTTGGCACTGTTGATCGTGTACAGCTGGGTCACACATGCATCCAGAATCCAGTTAATTAGTATGATGTGTCGTCAAGCCAAGTACTACTCCGCTACCTACTACAAGTGTATTTCTTCAAGTAAATTAACACTAGTAGCAACATAGCAATACAATACCACTAGCAAGATGTCAGGATAAAATAGGACGGTACTAGCGTGTGATCCTTCTTCTTCTTATTCTTTGTCTTCCTCTTCTTGGTATGCTTCTCTTTCTCCTCACCAATTGGTGAAACCAAGTACAAGATTGGCCTTCAATGTCAGATTTGGTTTTGTTAGTGAGGGAGTACAAGTCTACTAGTAAACAATAGCATTATTTTGTCATGGCAGTTGCAAAATAGAGGTGAACACATGCATTAAATATCATTCTTACCTAAGGGAAGGTTAGGGTGCCAATATGGAGGATGAAGATTGGAACACAGATCTCCATTTGTGCAGTTCCACTGAAATCAACCAACGGTTCCGGTGTGACATTCTGGTTAAAAAGAAGTGATTTTTTGTAGTGCACCAAAAGGTCACAGTAGCATTGAGGTGAAATGTATATTCCTGTTTGCAGAAAAAGCTAGAAAGGAAACAATCAGATTCTTAAACAATTACTGGCAAAAACAATTGGTTAAACTTGTGATGACTTGCAAAAGTGGCATGGCTTCATTTTACCAGGGGCATTATATTAAGAACAGCTAAATAGTTGCTCTAAGGACATGGGATAGTGGGTGCACCAGCAGTCCAACACCATGTACCTAAACTAGGGCATAAAGTGGTGATTCAGAGTTTGTTGCCTCGAGAAACAAACATCCAAGCAACATATCTGGGTTGGTCTCATCTTTGTTCACTTTAGCCACCTATTCGTATGCGTGGATAGCAAATCTAGTCCTAGCCATACCTGTGTCTAAAGCGTTTCATCTTTATTTCCATTTTCGACCAAGAGACCGGTTAGATGGCCAGTATGTACATCTTTTCCCCCGTTCTATCATGTTTGAACCAAGTACTACAAGATTTGACTCCATGAAGTAGTTTTACCTCTGACAATAGAAAAAAATTAGGTGGCCTTGGACAATCCGATCGATCCTAGCTACATGGGAGGCTGAGAGGTAGAAAATGATACACATGCAGCGACGTAGCGAGCTGGGGAAGATATACCTAAAGGTCGTTAGAGTGTGGCTAAGTGGGGGCGGGAGGACGGATCCGCCGACACTATTGAACCGACCAAGGGATTAGAGGACCTCCTGCGCCAGCGCTCGGCCAGAGATAACGGTGCGGCCGGCAATAGGTCTCCTTCCTCGCCGTCAACGATGGCCTGAACGCTGCCCGTCCTCCCCTTCCCCGGCGGAGGGGATGCGTCTGGATCTGTAACCAGCGGTGAGGATAGAAAGACAGTGTGACCACCGCTATCTTGTTTAGATCTGGAGAGGATGAGAGTGTGTGAATAGAGCAAGCCTATCAAGAAAGCGCGGAGGTTCCTGCCAATACACACACACACGAATAGTGGGGTAGTTTTCTTTTTCACTCAATCAAAACAATCATTTAAAATTGTGTGCGTACCAGGACAGAGGTAGTACTACTATTGCCAGCTCCTCCTTCGTCGTCCATACTCTATGAGTAGCCGCTCTATTACATTGTTTCACAGACATGCGGGACATCATGCATCTGGGCCCGCATGCCATCCACCAAATCACAGCGAGGTGCTATGGTTGAGACTCGCCAGTCACCCCGGTGTGGCCGTCATGATCCATCATATCACAAGACCCACACCTTTACCAGCAGTAGTAAAGTGGCATCAAAGTTGGATAGGACGAACCAACCATAATTTCACTGGAACGCTCGTTGAAGCCCTTTCTCCCCTATCTTGAAGAAAACCTCACTCCAGACTACTCACTTGCCATTTTTCTTGTGTACTAACGAAGGAAAGGTGGGCGAATCAGTGATGCTAATCTATTTTCATTCCAAGAATCTTCTTTTTGTGAAGCACTGACAGATTCTCACTGCCAATTATTTTCCCGTTTTTATTGCGATTGTGGTTTCCTTTCGATTGCTTTTTGTTTATCAGTTTATTGATGGATCCTGGAGCACTAGGCAAAGAGTTGCTGGCAGGAAACCCACTCAAGACAGAGATCTCCAGGAAGCAAGCACCAGCCAACGAGTTGGCGATGTTGGTGAGCCAACCCATGGACATGAAGAACTCCAAGAAACAAGCACTGGCCAAAGAGTTGGCGATGTTGGTGAGCCAACCCATGGACATGAAGAACTCCAAGAAACAAGCACTGGCCAAAGAGTTGGCGATGTTGGTAGATGAACTCCTGAACAAAGAAAGCTGGAGGAACGGCAAGGGCCCCACCATGCCTACCCCAGCAGCTCTAATGGCCACCTATGAGAGGCTCAAGGCCGGTTTTGAGGAGATAATCGCCATTGAGAAGTAGTATTTCCTTGGCAAGGCAATGGCCCCCATCGAGGAGATGGCCCCCGGAGGGATGGGATCCCCCGGTGAGCTACACAAGGTAAAAAATGGCTTACCATAGTTGTGGTTTTTGGTTATTTGCAATGTGCTTGCTAATATGTTAGGGTTGTGCAGGTGCCGTTGGACGTCCTTGATGCTTCCAATGCCGCGGTCCGTCCTGTGGACATCGCCCCAGAGATCGATTCCCATGTTGTTTTCCGTCCTGTGGACATCGCCCTAGAGATCGATTCCCATGCCGCTGTCTGTCCTGTGGCATCACCCTAGAGATCGATTCCCATGCCGTTGTCTGTACTGTGGACATCACCCCATAGATCGATTCCCATGCCGCTGTCCGTGCTGTGTGTCGGAGTAAATGGCCACGGGTAGCCTAACCGACTCCCCCTGGCTCTTCGAAAAATTACCAGGCCAATCGAGCCTTCAAGCATCCAGAGCACGGGGCCGCCTTCCTCTGGCCGGTTATCACCAAGGCCGACTATCAGAAGGCAACCCGGCCTCAAAAACCTTCCCGAAGAGAGCTACGAGATGGCTGACTCCAGGAAGCCGGCCCCAAGAGGACCGACTCCCAGAAGCCGGCCATGAAGATGGCCGACTCCCAGAAGCCGGCCATAAGTAGACCGACTCCCGGAAGCCGGCCAAGGCAGCACCCTCAAGGGCTGCACCCACATAACGGTGATGAGACGGGGCGTGGCTACAGTACAAGCTGCCATCCCCCGAATCCCGGAGCACGCGTGGTCACAGTACGCCGTAAGGGTCGGCCATCCCCCGTCCGGCGCGACACTGTTGCCATGTTGTCCATGGCACCACCCACGACAGGCGCCAGTACGGCCCGCGGGCGGCGGGCCCCTTCAGCCAGAGAGATGCTCGAAGGCGGCCAAGCCTCCTCCAGTCGACCTGGGGCATAGTCGGTCATCAGCCACGGCGCCGTCTCGGGCGAGAACGCCCACGACACCCTACAAGCGGCGCTGCACGACTTGTCCGTCCCCATCCCGGCCGACGCCGACGCCGAGATTCTGGAGGCATGCCACCTCGCCCTCATCACGGAGGGCCAGAAGATAGCATCCATGAGATGCCTCACTGAGGCTCACCAGCGCGAAGTCGACCGCGCTGCCTTTGGTATGCCGCCTCCAGGCGGGCCGAGCAGAGCCGGCCTCGTCAAGAAGCGCGGCGCGGCCATCGCCAGCCTGCTGGGAGCAGACCATCCAGTCTATGCCAAACCACTCGAGAACCTGCGTGCCGCTCAGGCGGCCGTAGACGAGTTAAACGGGCTGGGGGCTGATGAGCTCCCCTACATGACTAGACGCATCCAGCAGCTGATCGACGCGACCGCAGAATGGAATGAAGCCGGCGCCCGCGCTAAAAGTCCTCCCCCACGCCGAGAGCACGCCGCGACATCCCAGATGCCGACTGCAAGCGGCGCCCGCGCAAGAAAAGACAAGGAGCCGGCTGCTAGCCACAGTCGGACTCGGTTCACCATTGAGCGCGACGCAGAATGCCGCCCCCGAGCGGTGGAACGACAAGGCAATCC
>NC_057799.1:211529532-211558125 GCF_018294505.1 Triticum aestivum
GGGAGGGATATCCCACCTTGCTGCCTGTCACGCATCCGACTCTCGGCGGCCGACTAGGCCACCGCGAAGGAGTCTGCGAGAATGATGCCCACCACCAGATCGACCGCCTAGCGCGATCCCTGGCGCTAGAAGAAGAAGATGATGTCGGCCCGCCTTGCTTTGGCCCCCGCATCCGCGACGAGCCCTTCCCCAAAGGGTTCTCACTCCCAAGAGACACGCCAAAATACAACGGCTCCATGAAGCCAGAAGATTGGTTATTTGACTACTCTACCGCAGTCAGCATAGCAAACAGCAACAGGCGCGTTCCCGTGAAGTACGTCCCTCTCATGCTTCAAGGCACGACACGCACCTGGCTGAACAGCCTCAAGCCCTACAACGTCAACAGCTGGCTAGACTTCACAGAAGTCTTTGTCCGCAACTTCACCAGCACATACAAGCGGCCTCCCAAGCCCCGCCAGCTCTCCTTATGCGTCCAAGGGCCCAGCGAATCGACTCACGACTACCTCACGCATTGGGCCGAGCTCCGCAACTTCTGCGAGGGGGTGCACGAGGTTCAAGCCATAGAGTACTTCACCGCCGGGTGCCGAGAGGGCACCCTCCTCAAGCACCGACTTCTCTACGACGAGCCGACTACCCTCGACGAGCTGCTGATCATAGCAGACAAGTACGCCACGACCGACTCCTCAATGAAGACCGAGCTCCGAGTGGACGCCTCTGGAAAGGTGCTCGCTCCGGCTCCCAAGACGCCGGCTGGTGACTCCAACCGACGCCCCTACCAGAACGACCACAAGCGCAAGGCCCCTATGCCACCTTCCACCAGTCGGCAAGTAGCCATCGTCGAAGACGAACAGCCCGAAGAGCGGCCCGCGCCCAAGAAGAAGGGCGGCAAGCCGGCTTGGCAGCCGGCCTTCTCCTACGAGCAAACTCTTGATGCCCCCTGCAAGTTCCACAGCGGCGCGAAGCCGTCCAACCACACGACCCAGAAGTGCCATTGGCTCACGCGGATCTCCAAGGGCGAGGGGCTGCTGCCGCCTCAACCTCCTGGCCCGCCGCCTCCAGCCCCTCAGCAGCCGGCTGTTCGACCAGCAGTCGGAGCCATTCAAGATGAGTTCCCAGATGAGCACGCCGCCTACGTCGTCTTCACGAGCCAAATTGAAGACAAGCGTAGTCGGCGCCGACAGCACCAAGAAGTCAACGTGGTCGCCTCCAGCAACCCCGAGTTCATGCATTGGTCTGAGATCCTATCAGCTGGAGCCGGGCCGATCACCCAGAACATCAACATACTGTACCGCGACACCATGGAGAAGTTGAACATCAAGGCGAAGCAACTCATGCCAAGCCGTACTGTGTTCCATGGCATCGTACCCGGCTTGTCCTCTTCCCCAATCGGCAAGATCAAGGTGGATGTTCTCTTCGGAGACAAGGATCACTTTCGTCGAGAAGCGATCTGGTTTGAAGTAGTGGATCTAGAGAGCCCTTACCACGCCTTGCTTGGCCGACCTGCCCTGGCCAAGTTCATGGCTGTGCCCCACTACGCCTACCTCAAGATGAAGATGCCGAGTTCAAAGGGGATCATCACCATAGCCGGAGACTACAAGAAGTCCACCGAGTGCGCCGCGGCCAGCAGCCGACTGGCCGAGTCCCTCGTGATTGCTGAAGAGAAGAAGATGCTGGACCGAGTCATGGCCATGGCCGGCAAGCAGCCGGCCCTGTCCCCCAACCCCGAGGAATATGATGCTCAGGGCTCCTTCTAGCCGGCCAACGAAACAAAGAAGATACCTCTGGACCCGGAGAACCCGGAGAGGTTTGCTGTCATTGGTGCAAACCTGGACTGCAAATAGGAAGGCGAGCTTGTCGACTTCCTTCGTGAGAATCGGGACATCTTTGCATGGTCCCCAAAGGACATGCCGGGTGTTCCGAAGGACTTCGCCGAGCACAAGCTACATGTCCGAGCGGACGCAAAACCAGTCAAGCAGCCTCTCCGCCGACTGTCGGAGGAGAAGAGAAGGATCGTAGGAGAAGAGATAGGCCGGCTCCTGGCAGCCGGCTTCATTATGGAGGTGTTTTTTCCAGATTGGCTTGCCAACCCGGTCTTGGTGTTGAAGAAGAACAATAAATGGCGTATGTGTATAGATTACACTAGCCTCAACAAAGCCTACCCCAAAGATCCGTTTGCCCTACCACGGATCGATCAAGTGATAGACTCCACAGCCGGATGCGAGCTGTTGAGTTTCTTGAATGCTTACTCAGGCTACCACCAGATCAAGTTGGACCCAGCCGACCGCCTGAAGACCGCCTTCATCACACCATTCGGAGCTTTCTGCTACCTGACTATGACATTCGGCTTGAGAAATGCCGGTGCCACTTTTCAGCATTGCATGTAGAAATGCCTCCTCAAGCAACTCGGCAGAAATGCCCACGTCTATGTAGACGATATTGTGGTGAAGACGGAGAAGCGCGGCACCCTGCTGGAAGACCTCAGAGAAACATTTGCCAACTTGCGTCGATTTCAGATCAAGCTCAACCCTGAGAAATGCGTGTTCGGAGTACCAGCCGGCCAACTTCTAGGCTTTTTGGTCTCCGAACGCGGCATTGAGTGCAACCAAGTGAAGATCAAGGCCATAGAGAGAATGGAGATTCCTTCCAAGCTGTGAGACGTTCAGAAGTTTACCCGGTGCCTGGCCTCCCTAAACCGTTTTATCAGCCGTCTAGGGGAGAAGGCTCTCCCCCTGTACCGACTCATGAAGAAGTCCACCCACTTCGAGTGGAACGACCAAGCAGACCAAGCTTTCCATGAATTGAAGAAGATGCTGACCACACCGCCTGTCCTGGCAGCGCCGACTGAGAAAGAGCCCATGCTCCTTTACATTGCCGCGACTTGCCGAGTTGTCAGTACAGTCATCGTGGTCCAACGCCCAGAAGAAGGCCGAGCTCAGTTAGTCCAGAGGCCGGTATATTATTTCAGCGAAGTACTGTCCACCTCGAAGCAAAACTACCCGCATTACCAGAAGATGTGCTATGGAGTGTACTTCGCTGCCAAGAAGCTGAAGCCCTACTTTCAAGAGCATCCCATCACGGTCGTATGCACTGCCCCGCTTGCCGAGATCATAGGCAGCCGGGATGCATCCGGCCGGGTGGCTAAGTGGGCCATTGCGTTGGCTCCTTACATGATCTTCTACCAGCCCCGCACCGCCATCAAGTCCCAAGCATTGGCCGACTTCCTTGTCGACTGGGCCGAGACCCAGTACCTACCGCCGGCTCCCGACTCCACTCATTGGCGGATGCACTTTGACGGATCCAAGATGCGCACCGGCTTGGGAGCCGGCATCGTCCTCACCTCTCCCAAGGGCGACAAGCTCAGATACACATTGCAAATTCATTTTTCCGCCTCCAACAATGTGGCCGAGTACGAGGCGCTCATACACGGGCTCCGGCTAGCCAAAGAACTCGGCATACGCCAGATCCTGTGTTATGGCGACTCGGATTTGGTGGTCCAGCAGTCATCTGGCGACTGGGATGCCAAGGACGCAAACATGGCGAGCTATCGATTCCTCGTCCAGCAAATCAGCGGATACTTTGAAGGGTGCGAGTTCCTCCACGTGCCACGGGCCGACAACGAGCAAGCAGATGCCCTGGCACGGATCGGCTCCACCCGGCAAGCTATACCAACCGGCGTCTCTCTCCAACGCCTCCTCAAACCGTCTGTCAAGCCGTCTCCAGAATCGGACTCCATCTTCGTACCGCCTGCCCCTGATGCAGTCGGATCCAACTTAGGGAACCAAGCAGGCGGCTCGGGGACTTCGACAAGCGGCCCGGGGACTGCCGTAGTCGCACCCGGCTGGGGGACTTCAGAACCCGGCCCGGGGACTGCAGCAGTCGACCCGGGGACTGCAGCAGTCGGCCCGGCTCCGACTCCAACTCTTCACCACCCAACCCACCCACCCGGGTCACAATAGCCGTACTGACAACAGAAGAAGTCACAGCTCCATCATGGGCCCAGCCCATCCTCAACTTCCTAGTAAACAGAGAGCTGCCGACTGATGAGATCTCGGCAAGACTAGTTCAACGCCGAGCCGGAGCATACGCAATAATAAACAGAGAACTTATTAAGCGTAGCATCACTGGAGTCTTCCAGCGCTGCGTCGAGCCAGAGAAGGGCATAGCAATCCACAAGGATATCCACCAAGGCGAATGCGGCCACCACGCGGCCTCAAGATCACTTGTCGCCAAAGCTTTCCGCCATGGTTTCTTCTGGCCGACTGCTTTGGAAGACGCCAAGGAATTAGTCAAATGCTGCAAAGGATACCAAGTCTTCAGCTCCAAGCAACACCTGTCGGCTTCTGCACTCAGGACCATCCCCCTCACCTGGCCCTTTGCCGTTTCGGGGCTGGACATGGTGGGCCCATTCAAGACAGCCCGCAGCGGCATGACACATCTACTTGTCGCCGTGGACAAATTCACCAAGTGGATTGAAGCGAAGCGAATCAAGAAGCTGAACGGGCCGACTGTCGTGACATTCATCGCAGATATCACAACTCGGTATGGTATACCACACAGCATCATCACCGACAACGGCACAAACTTTGCCAAGGGAGCACTGGCACGTTTCTGCGCGACACAGGGCATCCGACTGGACTTAGCGTCCGTTGCCCACCCGCAGTCAAACGGCCAGGTCGAGCGAGCAAACGGCCTCGTCCTCTCCGGCATCAAGCCCCGACTGGTCGTACCACTGGAGCGTTCGGCCGGCTGCTGGCTCGATGAGCTGCCGGTTGTCCTCTGGAGTCTGCGTACTACCCCGAACAAGTCAACCGGCTTCACTCCTTTCTTCCTTGTATATGGTGCCGAGGCTGTCATCCCAACTGACATCGAGTTCGACTCGCCTCGGGTCACCATGTACACGGAGGCGGAGGCCAAGGAAGCGCGAGAAGATGGTGTCGACCTGCTGGAAGAGGGCCGGCTGTTAGCACTCAGCCGGTCCGCCATCTACCAGCAGGGTTTGCGCCATTACCACAACCGGAAGGTCAAGCCAAGATCCTTCCAAGAAGGCGATCTTGTGCTCCGGCTGATCCAGCGAACAGCCGGCCAGCACAAGCTCTCGGCCCCTTGGGAAGGCCCATTCGTCATCAGCAAGGCCCTAGGCAACGACTCCTACTACCTGATCGACGCACAGAAGCTGAAGGCACGCAAGAGAGATGATTCCGGCAAGGAGTCGGAACGACCATGGAACGCCAATCTCCTGAGAATATTTTACAGTTAAAAGCAGTATGTATCACGCTACCTTTTTGTATTAAGTACAAGACAACGGGCCCCCGGAGGCGCACTCGGGGACTACCCTCTTTTATCTATGAATGACGAGTGTCATACCCATGAATGTACTATTACATTTGATTTTCTATCTGGCACCGGGTTCGACTAGTCGGCCCGGGGACTTGCCGCCTTGAGTTATATTAAAGTTCTACCTGAAGTCAGACAAGTAGTGTGCCGGCACCCGAGCCCTCTCTTATTGAAAGTCGCAGCTCGAAGAACCGACTGTCGGACTGGCAAGAGCCAAAGGCAGGAAAGGATGCCCACACGAAAAATGGCTAAGGACTAATGAACCTATATAACACAAGCCGGCCTCCCAGCACGCCTACCGGCTGTCAGAACAGCCGGCTGGCCGGCTTCCCATTCACTTTGCTACAATCCAAGAAAGCTAGAGTGCTTGCCCGCCCAACCGGCCAAGCACTTCTCCAGCCACAGACTGCAGAGCAGCTGTCCGGCTGGGAAGGCGGCAACCAAGGGTGGGCGGCAAAGGAAATAGCCAAAGGATGAAAAGCAAGAACAGTGGGAAGCCAAACACATGCATGATTATATTTACAGAAAAGGCCTTCGAAAGGCCGGCACTTAACATAGTTTGAATACACCCCCAGTGGATGGAACTGCGCAAATTAAACAAAATATTGTTCAAAGAGTAATAAAACAGGAAAGTAAAGGCGGCAGATTAGGCTAAGGGCGCAACAGGCGAGCCGGGCTGGTCGGTGGAGACGGCAGCGCCGGCTAGAGGAGTGGCCGGCTGGCGAGTCTCGGCTTGATCATCGCCGGCTGTAGGCGGTGCGCTCGCACGCACCTTGTTGCTGGAGGCACGGTCAAGCTGAGGCTGGCCGGCTGCTCCACCATCTGGCACGACGTCTTCGCCATCCTCCTCCTCCTCCTTGCCCTCGTCGCTGGATTCGATCTCCTCCGGCGAGTCCTCGGCATCTGCTGGGTTCAGCCCGAACCACTCCTCCGGCTGAGCAACGCCGTTATCATCCACCTCAAGAGCAAAGGCGCTGGTGTCGGTGTAGTCGGTGATCGCCGAGGCACGCTGGATGATAGCCAGCAGCGCCGGCTCCAGCTCTGTGTCGGCCTCCTGCCGCCAGGTGGCCAGCTGGTCCAAGCTCAGCTCAGGATACGAGGCTTTGACGAACTCCAGCGCCCGCCTGGCGCCTGACCGAGCTGCAGAAGCCTTCCAGGCCTCGAAGCGGCCGGCCGCTACCTCCAGCCAGTCAGCAGTCCGACTGGGGGTGAGGGGAATCACCTCGCCGGGCCAGAGAGCGGCCAGCACTTGCGCCCCAACACGTTGATGCCGGCGGAGCATGCGGTGAGTCGGCTGGAGGCGGGCTTGAATCGCCAGGAGCTGTTCCTCAAGCGACTGGCGAGCGTTCGGCGTGATCTCAGCGCAAGCCTGCCTTTGCGCCTTGCGGTGGGCCTCGACGACCTGGTTGGCGGCAGTAGAGTAACCAGGGAAGTACTCTGCACAAGAAAGAAAGAAAGAGAAAGAAGAGAAAAATACAAAGTTAGAGAATGAACCAAACGGCAAGCGGCAAGCAAGGAACGAAGAAGAAGGCGGCCTACCGTCAACCAAGTCTTCGATCTGGCCGTAGCCGTTGATCAACGACTACCTCGCCTCAGCCCAGCTCGCCGCCTCGGTCTCGTACTCGGCTTGGAGGGCGGCCTCGCTGTCCTGCACCGCCTTTAGGGCCGCCTTGTGGCTCTCCTCCTGGTCGGCCAGCTTCTTGACCAGGCGGTCACGCTCCTGAGCCAAGGCGTCGAACTCGGCTTCCTTAGCGCGAAGGGCGGCCTGGGTCCCACCCAGCTGCTCCCTTAGTTTGGCATTGGCCACTGCAGATATGGCAGAGAAGAAAAGAGCAATAAGAAAGAAGTCGCCAGGAAAGATCCGGCGCGACTGCTCAGCAGTCGGCCCGAATCTCGGGGACTACACCCAGTGGGTGCGCTGACGCGCCCCCACGTGAGATGAAAGAAAGGAAGCACCTACCCCGGCTCTCCGTTAGATCAGCGGTCTTCTGGGACAGCTCCCGAGCCTGGGAGTTGAAGGCAGCCGCACGGAGGTTGTGGTAGTCCTGCAAGTCGGACAGAGAAGCGAATGAGAACAAGATAGCAAAGAAAGTCTACCAAGAAGTTCCAAGCCGCCTGCTCAGCAGCCGACTCGGAACTCGGGGACTACACCCAGTGGGTGTGCTGACGCGCCCCCACAGAAGAAACCAAGATCAAGAAGCAAAAAAGGGAAGACTCACCCGAATGGTCGCCCGTGTCGCGAGGAACTCGTCATTATTCTGCCTCAGCATTGCGGCCTGGGACTGAAGCCGGTTCCGGACTTCTTGCGCCGCCACATTCACCACGGCCGTCCCACCACCCGGCGTCCACCCCGAGCTGGTGCTGGCCGTCTCCACGTCCTGGGCCGATGAGCTGGAGCCCGCGGTCTTCTGCGGGACCGGAGCCGAAGTTGCCTTCCCTGCGCGCTGGCGCGATAGCAACCGGACCACCAGGTCCGTCCTCACAGCCGGCTCGCCTCCAGCTGATTGCGCAGGCGGCGTGTTAGGCCGGCTGCCTTGGGCCGCCCCAGTCGGAGATGGCGGTGCCGCCTCCCTCTCCTGGACGATGATGTCATCCTCCTCCCTCTCCATCCCCGGCAGTTCGCCACCGGCTTCCTCCGGCGGGGGCTCCGGGGTCTCGGGCACCGCGACACGCAGGGGTTGACAAGCAAGGCCCCCTCCGCTGCCGCTGCCGCTGCAGCCTCCGCCTGGGCCTTGGCCGCTGCGTCGGCTTGTGCCTTCGCCGACTCCTCCGCCGTCTCCTGCGCCACCTTGGCAGTGGCCGCCCTCAGCTCCTCCGCCTCCCGCTCCTCCCGCGCCTCCCGCGCATTCCGCTCCGTTGCCGCCTGAAGCTCGGCACGAGGGTCCATGCGGTGGGTATATGCGGATCCTCCAGACGATCCAACCACGGAGGCGGCAGCGATCCGCTCAAGAGAGAGCGGAACCCTGTTTGATGAGACAAGACAAGGATTCAGAAATCGACAAGAAAAGAAGAAGGAATATGCAAGAGAATCTACACTTACGCCGAAACTGTTTGCGACTGCTTCACCACCTTGCGGAAGCGGGCCGCCTTTGCGGCCGCCTCATCCCGCCTGGTCGCCGCCGCCCCACCCTTGGGCTTCTTCGGACGACTGCCGAACAAGCCCGACGCGGCCCGGCGCTTCTGCGCGCCGCCTCGAGCAGGCGGCGTGGCGGAGGAACCTGCGCCATGGTCGGACGCCGGCTGGCGGTGCGGGACGATTTCCACCTCGTCGTCATTCGGCTAGTCGTCGAAGCTGGCTCCAAGCCCGGAGCCGCCTGCTTCGCTGCCTCCCGCCTCGGTGTTGTCGTCCATGGCGGCCGCCCCCAAGTCGGGGTCCTCCAAGTCATGCTCCGCCCGGTCGGGGAGAAATTGGCGATCCGCCCCCGCTGTCCCGGCCGCAGGTCGAAGTAGAGGGCTCTGCAAAGACGTGCCGATTGGTCAGAGTCGGCCAAGAAAAACTTGGTGACAAAACTAAAAGAAGAGAAGATAAAGAAAGCATACCATAGGCAGGGGATTGGCACGGGAGTACGGCTCCTTGCCAAACTGCCACTCTGCGGACAGCTTGCAGTTCGCGAGATAGTTCACCATATGAGCCACCTCGTCATGAGGCATCTCCTTGGTGCACATCCGACTCGGATCGAGTTGGCCGCTCATTTGACTGATCAAATGAGGGCGGCTTTGAAGTGGGAGCACCCGGCACACCACGAAGGCGGCCAGCAGGTCGGACACAGTCAGGCCCTCCGACTGGATCATTACCCGGAGTCGGGCGACGGCGGCGGCTCCAGCCGGTGACAGCGTCCTGCCCGATAGGACCACTGGGGCCGCCGCCTAGCCGGCGGGCCGGTTACGTAAGCCGGCAAGTTGACGTAGTCGCCTTGCGGGGCGACGTTCTTCACGTAGAAGTACGATTTCTGCCAGCGCTTCACCGACTGGATCAGCATGATGACAGGGAAGGGGTTGTCGGCTGCCGGCCTCCGCATCGCGATGAAGGCGCTGCTCTATGCCGGCACGCCCTGCATGCGGGTGCCAAGCTTGGATTGGAAGAATTCCCCCCAGAGCTCGAGGGTGGGAAGGACGCCGAGGAAGCCCTCGCACAGAGTGACGAAGGCGGACAACAGCACCACCGTGTTTGGACTGAGGTGGTGCGGCTGGAGCTGATAAAATTCGAGGAAGGAACGGAAGAAGGCGCTCGCGGGCAGGCCGAGGCCGCGTAGGAAGTGCGAGTGAAAGATTACCCGCTCGCCTTCCTCCGGCGCCAGCGTGATCTCCTTCTCAAGCACCCGTGTTGTTTTCCCATGTTGTTTTCCGTCCTGTGGACATCGCCCTAGAGATCGATTCCCATGCCGCTGTCCGTCCTGTGGCATCACCCCAGAGATCGATTCCAATGCCGTTGTCTGTCCTGTGGACATCACCCCATAGATCGATTCCCATGCCGCTGTCCGTGCTGTGTGTCAGAGTAAATGGCCACGGGTAGCCTAACCGACTCCCCCTGGCTCTTCGAAAAATTACCAGGCCAATCGAGCCTTCAAGCATCCAGAGCACGGGGCCGCCTTCCTCTGGCCGGCTATCACCAAGGCCGAGTACCAGAAGGCGTCCCGGCCTCAAAAACCTTCGCGAAGAGAGCTACGAGATGGCCGACTCCAGGAAGCCGGCCCCAAGAGGACCGACTCCCAGAAGCTGGCCATGAAGATGGCCGACTCCCAGAAGCCGGCCATAAGTAGACCGACTCCCGGAAGCCGGCCAAGGCAGCACCCTCAAGGGCTGCGCCCACATAACGGTGATGAGACGGGCCGTGGCTACAGTACAACCTGCCACCCCCCGAATCCCGGAGCACGCGTGGTCACAGTACGCCGTACGGGTCGGCCATCCCCCGTCCGGCGCGGCACTGTTGCCATGTTGTCCATGACACCACCCACGACAGGCGCCAGTATGGCCCGCGGGCGGCGGGCCCCTTCAGCCAGAGAGATGCTCGAAGGCGGCCAAGCCTCCTCCAGTCGGCCTAGGGGCCGGCTCCCAACAGCAAGCTATTCCCCATCCTCAAAGTATGTGCATCATTAAGGAGACAAGACGAGGCAAGGCGACAGTGAGAGCCCGCAACACGGCCGCACTGTGGCCATGCTTACCTCGACAAAGCCCTCGTCATCAGAGGCAAGGCTACAGTAACCAGCCACCGACAAGACCCCCAGGCAGTGGGGCCGGCCTGTCGGCCATAAGGCCGGCAGCCGGCGGGACCCACCAGCCGGTGGGCCCCAGCGGTCGGCGGAGAAGCCGGCAAATACAGACACTGACGGCTAGGACCCGCGTCCAACCGGATTACCATTGTACCCCTGGGGGTAGGCCTATATAAACCCCCCAGGGCACCCATGCAAAGGGTTGATCTCTAAGATAGTTTTAGCCACCACATAGAGGGAAGAGGAGAGATAGCCTTGCCTTTCTTCCTCCTCTAGCCAAACAGCTCAAGGAGCACTTGTAGCTACTTGTGTTGATCTAGTGATCATGCGGAGACCCCGCAAAGCAGGACTAGGGGTGTTATCTCCACGGAGAGCCCCGAACCTGGGTAAGATTCGCCGGCGTGCATGTCTTCGCCTTATCCCGTTTCCTGGCACCGGCGATGTCTTACTGGCTCCCACAATGATAAGCCACCTGTTGGCATATGTCGCACCTACCACCCGACATTGTGGACATTGCCTCACAGATCGATTCCCATGCCGATGTCCATCCTATGGACATTGCCCGAGAGATCGATGACAAGAAATAGTTGGTGACACTAATCCTTCAACGTAGTTTGCATTGTGTTTAATTACCAAAATGATGTGTGTTATCAAACCATCTTAGGGCTACTGCACTATCTTGTGTGGGCGGTACTTGCTACTTACGTTTGATAGTGAATCATGCGAACCCTCTCCGAGTTATGGAAACAGATGTATGTCGGTGTACAAAAGGAGGGCTGCGTTTTTGTACCCCTATACCTGTGCACGGGCAGTCGGAGCCGCGCCTACGGTCACGCCAAGCAGAGCAGGGGAGGTGAGCCAAGGTAAGACCGAAGCTCAAGATAATCAGAGCAAAGCTAAGGCCAAGACCACAAAGAGCAGAGGGACGAAGCAGGTTCCCCTGGCAAGACCCTTGCCGGGGCAGCCTCAGCAGCCCCGGCAAGATCCTTGCCGGGACAACTCGCCCCACACCAACAGAGCGAGCCACCCTTGAGCCCACGGTCCCCAAAGCCATCATCCCCGTGGGGCCAGGGCTCGGGAAGGCACCTCTGTGGTGGCATGCAGATCTTTGTGAAGACATATTCAAGATCAGATGAGGATTAGAAGACGACAACCCTCGGCAAGATCCTTACCGAGGAAAGCCACCAGACCCCCGGCAAGGACGACGGCGCGCCACTGCAAGACTCTTTGCCGGGCCACCTGGCAAGGCCCTCTCCAAGGACGCCAGCAGGGCCACCGCCAGGCCCACGCCAACCAAGCTTCCACCGCCGTTCACATGCAGCTGCCAGCCCAACCAGCTAGGCGGGCACCTGCGTGGCAACATGCAGCTCCCAGGCCAATTCATCGAGCGCCTGCGTGGCGGCATGCAGATCTTCGTGAAGGCTCCACCACCGCGCCACCTCAGCTGCCTACCTGCCTACATGGCGCCGCACGCTTCACTGGCCAGGGCGCGTGTCAAAGCGAGGAGGAGCGGCGACAGACAGGACGGGCCTCGCCCCCGTCCCCGATAAAGCAGAGGGACACCTAAGCTACGCATTAAATGCGTCTTGTCCTGTAATACGAGCGATAAGCTCAGGGCACTGTAAGCCTTTCCACCTCCTGTGTGCCACTGTGGCAGCCCCTTTCGACTATAAAAGGAGGCCCATGGCATACTGGAGGAGGATTCGGCTCTTTCGAACCACGCACTGACCACAGCTAGTTCGAGAGCTCAAGAACTTACTGAAATACGCCCACCAAAGCAGGACTAGGGTTTTACGCATCCTCGCGGCCCGAACCTGGGTAAACGATCCTTGTGCCGGCTACTAACCCTGCTCTTCTCGCAACCCCACGCCCCGGCAACCATAGTAGGGATTCTTGTGATCCCATAGGTGTCGTTCCACACAGACATCTTTGGCACGCCAGGCAGGGGCGTGCGTAGTTGTGAGAATCTGGTCGAGTAATCAGCCTAGCAGTTCTTCGTCGCCATGGCTCCTTAGAAAAAGATGGCCACGGCGGTCGGCTCATTGGGAGCCGAACGGCCCGTGCCAGTGCGGGCGAGCAGTGGACCGGTCGCAGACAGGACCCGGGTCGCGGTCCGCGAGCACCAGCATCGCCCTGGTAGTTAGAGCCTGGGGAGCAGCGCCGTTCGCGCACCAGACGACCGGCCACAGGTCATCGGATCCAAAGACGGAGCTGGGCCCCCCGCAGGCGGCGCGGGGCCCTTCATGGGTGTCGTTGTGCCACCTCCGGGCGGTGCCGCGACCTCCAGGACGCCCACACCGGCGACCACTGCGCGCTCTTCCCATGGTGTGCGCGCCGAGCAGCGTCACCGCGTTGGTGACCCTGAGCACCGCCGTGGGAAGAGCCCCGTGCGTCATCCGCAGGATGAA
Source organism: Triticum aestivum (assembly GCF_018294505.1). Taxonomy (NCBI): domain Eukaryota; kingdom Viridiplantae; phylum Streptophyta; class Magnoliopsida; order Poales; family Poaceae; genus Triticum; species Triticum aestivum. The sequence continues at coordinate 211,542,485 of NC_057799.1, forward strand.
GGGGTTCAGCACGCCCGCCGAAGCGCTGGCAAGAATGGCACGCAGCCGCTGGGTCGTAACGGACCTCCTTCTAACGTAGTTAGAAGTCGAAGCACGCCGCGATCCACGCAGCTGCCGCTGCCGCCCATGCCAGCAGAAGCTTTGGCGCGCACGCGCAGCTTCTCCTCGACTTCCCTCCTGCTGCGGAGAAGCTTAACGAGTGGAGGGCCACCATCCGGAGCCTCGTCGCCGTCACCAACAAAGATGATTCGCGACCGGCGGGACCGTCGGGTCGGCGCTCCACCGAGCCACCGCATGCTGGCGCTGGGAGGACCGGGGGAGTTACGGCCACGGTGCACTCTCCTCCTCGCATGCCGCCGCGGGCGTCGGCCCGTCGTGATGATGCTTGTGATAACATATCCATAGCATCGTCCGACCCGTGGACCCTCCGCGACCAGCGCCAGGTCCTTCGGGAACGAGCTCATGAAGACACTCGAACCACCGTCGAGCGCCAGCGCGAAACGCGCCGCCAGTCGGCCTGGCGGGCGGGACCCGCTATGGACCACCCGGCACCGGGGGACTCCGGCGGCCTACCTTACGAGGTGGGCTTCCCGGCCTTTACCCATGAGCTGCGGCAGTTCCAGTGGCCGTGCCACCGCACGTTCAAGCCCGGCGTCGGCGAGAAGTACACTGGCAAGACCCATCCGTCCGAGTTCCTCAGCATCTACACCATCGCGATGCAGGCTGCTGGGGCTCGCGATGACAAGGTGCTTGCCAACTATTTCCCGCTGGCGCTCAAGCCCAATGTGATGTCTTGGTTGATGCACTTGCCGGTGGATTCCATTTCTTCTTGGTCGGATCTGTGCCACGAGTTCGTTGGCGCCTTCACAGGAGGCCACCAAACTCATGGCCAGGCCAGTGATTTGCACATCATTCCCCAGAAAGAAGGGGAAACCCTGCGCAAGTATATCCAGAGGTTCAGCCGGGTGCAGTACAACATCCCTGACGTTCATCCCGCCGCTGTGATTAGCGTGTTCCACCAGAACGTGCGCAATCGCAAGATGCATGAGGAGCTGGCGATGACCAAGGTTAAGGATGTGGCCGAGCTCTACGTTCTGGCCGATAGGTGTGCCCAGGATGAAGAGGGAAGGAAGTACCCCGGCGAAGACGCCGGTGCGGAAACCGACTCTACCGATGAAGACGCCGCTACCCTGACGAAGAAGGGCCGGCGTCGCAACAGGAAATGCAAAGGCAAGGCCGTGCTTGCCGTTGAGGGATCTGACAACACCGGTGCCTGCAAGAAGGTCAAGGCAAGCGCCCCCGACAAGGTGATCACAGGGTGCGCCACCTGCCGGGCCTTGGTGGCAACCGACAAGCCAGGAAGCTCCGGCAAGCAATACTGCAAGATCCACCGCACCAAGGGCCACGACCTCCAGAACTGCCGACAAGTCGGGCTGCTTGCTGAGAAGCAAAAGGCCGAGTACGAGAGGCGGGACAAGGAGAAGGACCAGGACGATGCTGAGGGATCCGGCAAGAAGCGTTGCGGCCAAGGAAGCCGCCCCGCCAAGGACAACCAGCGAGAGAGGCCCGCCCGGGGCCGCGACAAGAAACAAGAAGATGATGATCACGACGAGGACGACGAGTCTGGTGAGCAAGGGTTCCAGAAGGCTACGGAGGCCATGTGTGTCGATGGCGGCACCTTGCTGCATACCTCTCACCGCCAGCTCAAGCAGTGGGCGCGTGAGATTACAGCAGCAGAGCCGTCGTTCGACGCTCAGAAGTCGCTAAAGTGGTCCAGCACACCCCTCATTTTTTTACACCGATGACCACCCTGACCGCACTACCGCGGTCGGGTGTTTGCCATTGTTGGTCTCACCAACGATACGCAACCTCAGGGTGAACAAGATGTTGGTTGACGGCGGGGCCGGCCTGAACCTGATCTCGCCTGTCGTGATCAAAAGGTTGCAAATCCCTGATGGAGACCTTGAGGAAATAAGCACGTTTCAAGGGGTCAATCCGGGGAGGAGCCAGCCGAAGGGAAAGGTCACACTGCCCGTGACATTTGGAGGGGAGTTGAACTACAGGACGGAGAGGATCGTCTTCGACGTGGCCGAGATCCCCTTGCCCTACAACGGGATCCTCGACCGCCCGGCGCTAGCCAAGTTCATGGCGGCGTCACAGTACGCCTACAACATGCTAAAGATTCCCGGGCCGTTGACCATCATCTCCGTCCCCTCTGACAAGAAAGACGCGCTAATTTGCGCCGACCAACTCTACCGGGAAGCAGTTGCAGCAGCTGCCACCAAGGCGCCTGCTCCTGCCGCTGAAGCCCCCGGAGGGAAGAAGAAGCCCAGCAAGACCTCTCGCACCCACTCCGGCAAGCGCACCTCTTCGGAGTGTTGTGCTGCCGTCGAGGACGTGCCAGAGAGCTCTACCGGCAAGAGCAAGAGATCCAGAGCCGAGCCACCGCAGATCAAGAAGGTGTCCGCCAGGGAGGATGCCACGGGAGGGGCCTTCACCATAGGCTCCACCCTCGGCAGCAAATAGGAAGGCGCGCTCATCACCTTCCTGCGGGCGAATGTCGATGTGTTTGCATGGCAAGCATCCGACATCCCCGGTGTTCCCAGGGAGGTGATTGAGCACCACCTAGCTGTTTGCCCCCATGCGCGGCCCGTCAAGCAGAAGGTCAGAAAGCAGGCTCTGGAGAGGCAAGAGTTCATCACAGAGGAGATCAGGAAGCTGGAAGCGACAGGGTTGGTGAGAGGAGTGCTCCACCCGACGTGGTTGGCCAATCCGGTAGTGGTGCGCAGGCGAATGGGAAGTGGAGGTTGTGTATTGATTACACAGATATCAATACGGCTTGTCCTAAGGACCCCTTCCTGTTGCTGCGCATCGACCAGATTGTTGACTCCACGACCGGGTGTGATCTGTTATGATTCCTCGACGCCTACTCGGGCTACCACCAGATCTTCATGACAAGAGAGGATGAAGAAAAGACAGCGTTCATCACCCCATGTGGTACGTATTGCTTTTTACGGATGCCTTTCGGGTTGAAGAGCACTGGCTCAACATTTGCAAGAGCGGTCCAAATTGGTTTTGAACCTCAGCTCCATAGAAATATGGAGGCCTACATGGATGACATAGTGGTCAAAACCAAAGACGGACCAACTCTTGTGCAAGATCTAGAAGAGACATTTGCCAACCTGCGCAAGATCAACCTCAAGCTGAACCCTAAGAAGTGTGTCTGCGGTGTTCCATCCGACAAGCTTCTCGGATTCTTTGTGTCGCAGCGCGGGATCGAGGCAAACCCAGACAAAATCAAGGCTATTGAGTAGATTGAGGCACCCAAGCGGATCAAAGATGTGCGCCAGCTCACCGGCTGCGTTGCCGCCATGAGCCGATTCATCTCCAAGTCCGCCGAGCGCGCCCTTCCTTTCTTCAAAATCTTGAAGAGGGCAGGCCCAATGGAATGGACCCCAGAAGCCGAGGCAGCATTGCAGGATTTGAAGAGATACCTTTCCTCCACACCAATACTGGTTGCGCCTAAACCACAAGAGCCGTTGTTGCTGTATCTGGCGGCGACGAATCAAGTGGTCAGCGCCCGCGCTAGTGGCGCAGAGGGGGGTTAACGAGGAGGCAGTGACGGTGGCAGAACCAGCGGATGGCAAGCCCAAGATTCCCCCGGCAAGGCTTGGTACCGGCAATGCGAGGCCTCCGGCAGAGTCTGGTGCCACCGAGGCAGTGCACGCGCAGTCAAGAGAGGTGGTGCAGAAGAAGAAAATGATGCAGCACCCGGTTTACTTTGTCAGCTCCGTCTTGCAGGGAGCTAGATCGAGGTAGTCCGGTGTGCAGAAATTGCTCTTCGGCCTCCTTATGGCCTCGAGGATGCTGCGTCATTACTTCCAAGCCCACGAGATCACTGTCGTCACCCGCCTCCCATTGCAACGGATACTGCATAACCCAGATGCAACCGGGAGGATTGTGGAGTGGGCCTTGGAGTTATCAAGTTTTGGTTTGAAGTTTGAAAGTACCTCGACAATTCAGAGCAGAGTCTTGGAGGAGTTCATTGCAGAATGGACCTCAACGCCTGACGAAGAAATCCAGGAGACCACTCTCCCCGGCAAGGAGGAAGATCGCGACTGGGTCATGTACTTTGATGGGGCTTTCTCGCTGCAAGGCGCCGGTGCCGGTGTGCTGCTCGTCGCACCTACCGGGGAGCACCTCAAGTACGTGATCCAGATGCACTTTCTCCGAGAGATGTCCACCAACAACACTGCTGAGTACGAGGGATTGCTTGCCGGTCTCAGGATCACGGCAGACCTCGGGGTTAAGAAGCTCCTCATCAGGGGTGACTCGCAGCTTGTTGTCAGGCAGGTCAACAAGGATTACCAGAGCCCATTGATGGAAGCTTACGTAGATGAAGTGAGGAAGCTGTGGGAATGCTTTGACGGTATCCAAGCGGAGCACGTCCCCCGAATGGAGAACGACACTGCCGATTACCTGTCAAAGCGTGCCGCATTCAAGCTACCTGTGGAACTGGGTACCTTTTTGCTCTGACTAACTCAACCATCCGTCAAACCATCAACGGGGTAGAACAAGAGAAGGAAGTCGAGTCTCGGCAGGTACTTTCCTACCGAGCCCTCTGGGGCTGCCGGCAAGGGTGCTGCCGCGGACGCTGAGCCTGCCCAAGAGCAGCTGCCTCCGGCAGGGCGTCCAGCCCTAGTCGTAGAGACAGGCGCTCCCATGGTGGAAGAAATGCCTTTGGTCCTTGCCGTCGAGCCCCAGGCTCTGGCGTGGGCGCAGCATACCGTCTGATTCCTCCAAACAGGGGAGCTTCCTGAGGAGCAGGAAGAAGCAGAGAAATTAGCCCGTCGGTCCGCCCTGTACCAGTTCGTCGATGACGTCCTGTACAGGAGAAGGCTGAACGGCGTGAAATTGAAGTGCATCCCTCGGGAGGAAGGACTGGAGCTGTTGGTGGAGATACATGGAGGCATATGTGGCTCCCACATAGGGTCGAGGGCCCTTGCCGGAAAGGCGTTCCGGCAAGGTTTCTTCTGGCCCACCGCCCTCCAGGATGCGACGGCACTAGTGACCAAGAGTGAAGCGTGCCAGTTCCATTCAAAGAAGCTTCATCAACCAGCCCAAGCCCTTCAAACAATCCCTCTCTCCTGGCCATTCTCGGTCTGGGGGCTCGACATACTGGGCCCTTTCCCCCGTGCTGTCGGGGGCTTTGAGTACTTGTACGTTGCAATCGACAAGTTCACAAAGTGGCCGGAGGTGGAAGCAGTGAGAAAGGTGACTGCTCAGTGAGCTGTCAAGTTTTCCAAAGGACTGGTCTGCCGTTTTTGTGTGCCAAATAGAGTCATCACCGACAACGGCACGCATTTCCCAAGCCACACCTTCATGCAGTACATTCAAGACCTCGGCAGCAAGGTCTGTTTTGCTTCCGTGGCACACACACGGAGCAACGGTCAAGGGGAGAGGGCGAATGCTGAAGTGTTGCAAGGCCTAAGGACAAAGACTTTTGACAAGCTGCGCAAGAGCGGAAGGCACTGGATTGATGAATTGCCGGTGGTACTTTGGTCGATCAGAACGACGCCAAATCGAGCCACCAGCCAGACACCTTTTGCCCTGGTCTACGGGGCAGAAGCAGTTCTCCCCATGGAACTCATATACGGGTCACCTCGAGTGCTCGCTTATGATGAGCTTGAGCAAGAGCAGTTGCGCCAAGATGACGCGACGCTCCTTGAGGAAGATCGTCTTTGGGCGGCTGTGAGAGCAGCGCGCTACCAGCAAGCCTTGCGCCGCTACCATAGCCGCAAGGTTCATGCCCGAAGCTTTGAGGAAGGCGACCTTGTTCTTCGGCGCGTTCAGTCGGCCAAGAATGCCAACAAGTTGACGCCAAAGTGGGAAGGCCCTTATCGGGTAATACGAGTCACCAGGCCCGGCACAGTCCGCCTAGAGACCGAAGATGCCGTCCCAGTGAGCAACTCCTGGAACATCGAGCATCTTCGCAAGTTTACCCATAAGGCGCGGCTTGCCGGGCCTCTCGGCAAGCCACCTTTTGTACAAGCTTTGCCGGCAAGGCATGTAACCCTTCGTACAGAGCCAGGCGCAGACCCTGAGCATAAATAAATGAAGCGCTGGCGCCCTAAGTCATAGCATTCATGCTAGGCCAAGTCTCTTCCTTGGTTAGGGTTGATAGTGCTCAGCAGCGACTAACCCCTAGCTTAGAGGTCGAGTGCGCGTCTATCTGTTTCTCTTCTATCCTCCTTTGGTTCGTAGGGCACACGAGCACTTCTGCCGAGCTACTTGGAAGAAAGGAAACGGACCGGCGTCCCGACCCCGGCGAACCAGAGTTGCTGGGGGTTGCAAGCACAAGGATCCAACCGCGGCAAGATGAGATTACCGGGGGCTGCAGATCCAGATAAGTCTTTCATCCTCTATCATGCATTCCGGAATGGAACTGGGGCATGTGAAACCTCGCTTTTATCTCTAGGCCGCCGTGCTCCCCTTTTTCCTATACCTAAGGATTATTTCCTGGGTCCGGATTTGGTCGTAGCCGCGGCGACAAGGAGGTAGAACGAGGAGCCTAAAGCCCACTTCATCCCTTCCTCCGCCAAGAGTGCGAGAATGGTCGAGTGGAGTGGGGGGACGGCAAGGCCTGTTGCCGGGCGAAAAACGTTTATCTTAAATAATAACAAGGATTTGCTCCTTGTCGCGGGGTCTACCCACGAACGAAAAACCTGGCAAGCATCCCTTTTTCATTAAAAACATCCCATACGGGTACAGTTCATACGGAATGAAAAACATGAGCAAGGGGATTACAAGTTCTGAATTTAACAAAGGCCCGCAGGCTTACAAACTAAAGAAGAGAGATAAGATGCCCGTGATCCCTTTCTTGTCCCTCTCCTCAGGAGGCAGGTCAAGGAGGCGAGAGTGCAAAAGGGGCGCCTAGGCGAGCTACGAGCAGCAGAAAGCACCAAGAGAACACCTCGGTGACCGCCCAGGAGCGGGCCGGTGATGACGGTGCCCGGAAAGGAGCTGGAAGACGAGGCGGCAGGACCGGCAGTACGCGACGAAGGCGTCGGTGCCCACGTACTCCGAGTTGACGGCCTTGCCACCCGCCCTCTTCCTCTTCCGCAGCCTCCCGACGCTAGCCGCCCAAGGAGACGGCCCCGAGAAGTTCAAGGAGCTGGCCCCGCCCCCGGCAAAACTCTGCCGGAGGAGCGGCCAGGTGCAGATGTTGCTGCTGCGGCGCCCGCCCAGGCGCGGGGCGTCCGATGCCTACTCAGACTCGTCCCCGCCGTCTGCCCCGCTGTCCTCCTCATCACTTTCGCTCGAGGAAGAGCTTCCATCGTCGGAATCACCATCGGAGGAGCTCTCCACGCAGCACTTCAGGCGAGTCCCAAAGTCGCCGAAGACCTTGACGGAGAGCAGGCCGTCCTCCATTAATTTGAAGTAGAGGACGTGCCCCGCCGTCAGGCTGTGGATACGAGCGAATGTCTTCAACCCACAACGGAGGTACATGACCCGAGGAGCCGGGAAGTCGACGTTGACCCACGTGCCCCCATTCCCACAACCCCTCATGTGCAATCTGAGGGATTGGGGTGGGTCACGCTCCATCTCCCGAGCGAACGGGGCGGGAAGACGAAGAAGGCGACACGGAGGCCGGCGCAGCCTGATGAAAAACTCACGGGGCTGGTCTCCAACATGGCCTTTTATTGGAAAAGGCATCATTGGCGGGGGCGAAGCCGGCGCGCCGCCCCGTCCTCCTCTTCCTCGAGCACTACGACCTCTGCCCCGGCCTCGCCCATGACCTCGGCCCCTTCCCCTCGTGGCCAGTTCCACCACCGCGGGCTCAAGAGGGGGAGGGACGCGCTGTCGGGCGGCGACCCTCGCCGCCACCGTCGAGGGACCAGGATTCCCCTTCTCCATGGCGAGTGAAAGGAAGAAGCAGAAGCGAGAGGAGATAGATGACAGAAGAGTGCGGGACACCATCCCCCTTCCCCCTCTTTATAAGGAGGCGGGGACAGGGCTTGGCCACCCCGCTCGGCCAATCCAGCCACCAGAGGCGCAGGGAATCAGGACCGACCCGCTGCCCCAACCAGCGATGGTCCGGTTTCCCGCCTCCACCGCTTGCAACCCCAGGTGCATGGAGGACGCGTGGCGGACGCGCATAACTGAGGGGACAGGTGAAGCGACCTCTCCCCACCCCGTGATCGTGGGGACTGGACGCCTTGAAGACCGCGCCCCGGCCCCGTTCAGTAAATGAGCCGCGCCTCCACGCCTCCCTCTTTTTACAGGGAAGGCACGAGCTGCCTCTTTACTGCGATGTGACGCATGCGTGTGGAAACCTGCCCACGCATGCCGCCCACGTCACGCACACCCCTCCATGCCGCACCGCGCGCGTGGGTCGTGGGAAGCGCCGCGCGCGAAAAGTTTTACTGCGGTAAAAACCGCCCCGCCTGCCCGCGCACCGTTTTGGGCCTGGCCCAACAACGTGTCGCGCTTATGTGTGGCCCAGGCCCGGGGGCTCCTATCGGTGTACAAAAAGAGGGGTCCGTTTTTGTACCCCTATACCTGTGCACGGGCAGTCGGAGCCGTGCCTACGATCACGCCAAGCAGAGCAGGGGAGGTGAGCCAAGGTAAAACCAAAGCTCAAGATAATCAGAGCAAAGCCAAGGCCAAGACCACAAAGAGCAGAGGGACGAAGCAGGTTCCCCCGGCAAGACCCTTGCCGGGGCAGCCTCAGCAGCCCGGGCAAGATCCTTGCCGGGACAACTCGCCCCACACCAACAGAGCGAGCCACCCTTGAGCCCACGGTCCCCAACGCCATCATCCACGTGGGGCCAGGGCTCGGGAAGGCACCTCTGTGGTGGCATGCAGATCTTTGTGAAGACATATTCAAGATCAGATGAGGATTAAAAGACGACAACACTCGGCAAGATCCTTACCGAGGAAAGCCACCAGACCCCCGGCAAGGTCCTTGCAGGGGAGGACAGCGCGCCACGGCAAGACCCTTGCCGGGCCACCCGGCAAGGCCCTCTCCAAGGACGCCAGCAGGGCCACCGCTAGGCCCACGCCAACCAAGCTTCCACCGCCGTTCACATGCAGCTGCCAGCCCAAACAGCTGGGCGGGCACCTGCGTGGCAACATGCAGCTCCCAGGCCAATTCATCGAGCGCCTGCGTGGCGGCATGCAGATCTTCGTGAAGGCTCCACCACCACGCCACCTCAGCTGCCTGCCTGCCTACATGGCGTCGCACGCCTCACTGGCCAGGGCGCGTGTCAAAGCGAGGCGGAGCGGCGACGGACAGGACGGGCCTCGCCCCCGTCCCCGATAAAGCAGAGGGACACCTAAGCTACGCATTAAATGCGTCTTGTCCTGTAATACGAGCGATAAGCTCAGGGCACTGTACGCCTTTCCACCTCCTGTGTGCCACTGTGGTAGCCCCTTTCGACTATAAAAGGAGGCCCATGGCATACTGGAGGAGGATTCGGCTCTTTCGAACCACACACTGACCACAGCTAGTTCGAGAGCTCAAGAACTCTCTGAAATACACCCACCAAAGCAGGACTAGGGTTTTACGCATCCTCGCGGCCCGAACCTGGGTAAACGATCCTTGTGCTGGCTACTAACCCTGCTCTTCTCGCAACCCCATGCCCCGGCAACCGTAGTAGGGATTCTTGTGATCCCATAGGTGTCGTTCCACACCGACAATGTATCCTCACCAGCTTTTCATGTAATATATGGCATGCTTAGATGTAAGTTTGAACTGTTTATCATATCATCTTGTTTGATGATTCTTGGTGTTAGTAGGCTAGCTACTATGCGAGCTATAGTACTTGCAAAAACTCGCCAAAGATAAACGTTGCGGTTGATGAGTTCGTGGTACGCTTATAGGTCTGGTCGTCGATTGGCCAATAGCCCAAGCTCCAAAAATTGTAGGCTTAGTGATCAATCAAGCAATAGTCCACAATTATACATTAATTCACATCAAATTCAAAGAGTTGGTTCACGGATACATTGACATTAATAGCCAGCATTTGGAACAAAATTGGCACGTACTTGTAACATGCGTGAATGTGTAATATTTTTACTGGAAGTGTGAATGTGTAGTGATCGACATCGTACTTTCGGAGTGGCTACAGAGAGTGTGTACATGTGATAGAGAGGGGTTGTTGTATGGAGAGAGATCTAGAGAGAGAGAAAGGTCCTCCATTTCTTTCTAGTCATCAACAAAATCATAGCAGTACAGAGAGACGTACAAAATCCTAGAACACTGGCATTAGGCGGGCTAGTGTGTCCTAGTGGGTTTTAGTGATATGACGTGCTACAGTGGCATCCAGTCTTCGCGTGTGGTAGCAGTATTGCTGGTACAGTAAGTTTTCTTGAAGAAGTGGATTGAACGAAGTCATGATGGTCCCTTCGTCCGAGCAACTTGCAGTGGGATAGGTCGGGCGAGCGATTTGATGGCTCATTTGTCATTTATTACTACGGTGCTACGACCAGGCTGAGTCTCCCATGCAGTATTGTGTTATGCACTATAATTTTGTGCATGGCAAGTGGACCAGGCTGGTCGACGTCCCACATGTCGGCGAATGAAAGTATTATTTCCGATATCAAGGACGAGCAAGGAGTATTCATTGTTTATATTTTATGAAAGCTATTGTCTCCACTATTATGACGGCGGAGTGTGAAACACAGCAGCCCAGTGAACTTGGCATGTGCACAACTCCCTCCTTCCTCATGTACACCATAGTGTTGACTATAAGGTTGGCTATAAGGTTAAAACTTTTCCTCACTTTGTCTCTATCTCTTTCCTCTCAAATGTTTTTACCCAGGAGCACGTGTAGAGACGGTCTCTTGCATTAGAGCCCACTCCTTCACTTTTTCAATGCCTCTCTCCTCCACATAAGCGGGCCTATAGCCCACTACTGTACTTGCTCTGTATGCGGGCAGCTGGCACCTGGGGAGCGCGCGGGGGAGGGTGAGGGGTGTTTGGTGGGCCGGGGCGGTCAGAAGCGGGATTGGGAGCGTTCTGGACTCCCGCATGGCCCACCTCACATTATCACCATATTTCTTGGAGTCCGTGTGCGGCGGGCGGGCGATCTCTTCTCCCTCCTCGTCTCTCTCTTCTCAGCTGACGCCCGCCGAGCAATTAGATTTCGGCTATCGTCGCTTCATTCAATTGCAGTCCAACATGTAAGTGAAAATGCAAGACAACGTGTGTCCCCTTTGGTGAGCAGCATGCCAGACCGACTGTTGGGGGTGCGACGAGAATGCGACAGGCGTTCTTTAAGTGTGCTGCCTTTTTATTTTGAACTTGCAAAATGTAACATTTTCATGCAATCAATCGATACAAATCTAGACCAAATGACGAGGGCAGGGCTTTCCCGCGCGTTAGGCAGGATACTTCGTCGTATACGACAACTATCGCACACGCTATTATGTGGTGCAACGTTTATGATGCATACTTCATCAGAAACAGTTCATGGTTGTGAATCGTGTACGATAAGGCAACTAACACAAACGTTTAGTTTGCCCACACCGTTTGTGATATTGTCTGACATCGCACACGCTTTGCAAATGGCAACTGTGTGCATGCTTGCACACGTTTCCTCTCTGTGAACTGTCTCGGATTATTGTGTATATCGCAAACGTTTGTGTTGTACCAACCGTGTGTGCCGTAACAACCTGGAGAGCATAATTTCACCGTAATTTAATTGCTGCTATTTCAAGTTGTCCCGGATTTGAATGTATGTTATAGCTTTATTCATATCCATGAGGTTCAAACAACCAATGCATCATTCGATTCATAGGTACATATGTTCAAGAATTACATAAGAACCAAATAAAGAATAATGAACCACAGTTGTATACTTGTACTATTAAAGACCGTAAATAAAGACGCGAAATATATTCTGGTTGCTGGACAAGATGAAGCGTAATGCCCATATTGTGCCCTCCTCCATGCAGAAGGCACGCACGACTCTAGTCCAACCCCTTGTGATGGCCGACCGCCCATCCTTCACGGTCTTCATGAAAACATCTAGATAATCATCGTGTTCTGGTAGAAATACTTTAACCTTTGCATGCCCACCAATCATGTAGTTTGAGAGGTAATGTTGAGTAAACTGCTTTGTCAACCACTGCAAAGGAAAAAGATTCAGACATTGTCATCTAACACAACTCATTATGGGCAGTAAAAAGAAGGCTGCAGAGTTCTTACCATCCTGCAGTTCGCTGTTGTCTTGTATAAAGTGTAAACAAATAGTTTAATTGCCATTTTGGACCCATTTTACTAACAATCTTTATCGCTTCCTCACTTGATGTTGGTTCATCGATATCTCATTGCCCCATACACAGAAAGGGTCAAAGCACAGATCTTTACCAATGACATATGTACCTAAAAGCACCAAATTAATATTAGAATATAAATAGCAATTGCACAATGATGTAGTACAACACTCTTTTATAATATCTTATAACATTCAATATACTCACATATTAGATGAATTAACATCTTATATTATGGGCCGGAAGGAGTTTAGTGCATTCTTACAAATTATCGACTGATTAACTGCTGTTGTATCCATGGGTTACAGTTAGTTTGAGCTAGTTCGGGCTCAAATAGCCCTAAAGTATATCTAAACATGATGGCTAGTTTGAGCTAGTTGCATCTATAACCCACCTAAAAAACTATCCAACCCAAGAGGTGCTAATTGGAGGTAGTTCTCCTAGTGCATTTATTGTCAATCTGACCCTGCCATCCAAATAACTCTTTGGATGGAGTTAGTTCGGGGTTAGTCGTGAGCTAGAAACTAACTCTAACCACTAGCTAAGTTGAGTATCCAAACAGGGTTGTGTTGTTGTTGTTGCTGCTATTGCTCTTCTACGTATATCTAGACATCATCAGAACATTAATGTAACACTCTTCCTTGTTGCTACGTAGCCTAGGATTGCATATTTAGGCATTAAGTATAGTGCATGTTGCTATGTAGCCTCAAATATATTACATATGGCCCTAGTTAACCTAATGATAAATGGGTTGCAGATATATTCAGTTAAAAGTCTGATTCACTGATTAGTGCCTTATCAGCCCCCGGCCTATATGGTACCAGCTACCGATATCCTAAACAGTGAGTAGATATGAGCCATGGGATGAAACTAACCTCGATGGAAAACAGCAATCGTTCCCAAAATTGTCCTGTGTCGGTACATCGAGAAGCATGTTAAGCACAACAGGCTAAACATCAACCAAAATTATCCATGGCTGATAAAATAATCTCCAAAAGATAGCTTCAGTGTGCAGGTTTAAGAATGCTAGTAAAGCAAAACAAGTGGAAAGGTGTGCAACAGGCCTAACATTTAACAAAAAGCAAACATAGTCATTCAAACTGGTATTATGCCGGTCTAAGTACACTGGTTCTTGTTAAATAAAAATGGAAAGGTGTGTTAACTACAATATGCAGCAACCAAATGTAGTCATTCGTAGTGGTATTGTTGAAACAGGTACTGATGAAATTGAACTGCACAGTTCATACTTGCACATATAGAACATCATGTTGTGAATAACTGGAATAAACAAGGCATACTACGAACAACCAAAGGTAGCATTTGAAATTGGACATGTGCTAACTACAAACAACCGAACAATCAGAAACTTTAAAAGAGGGATGTGCTAGCTATAACAGGCTTAACAGCAAGCAAATATATGCATTCCTATCGGCATGTTTAAAACTGGATTGATGAAATGTACTGCACAGTAAATAATTGCACATATAAAGCATCACATTGTGAACAACTGAAATAAACAAGGCATACTGGAAACAACCAGATATAGCAATTAAAACTGGACATATTCTCACTACACTACAAAAGGGACTCGACAAAACAAATCATGGGTTTCCCCTTGTGAAGAGGCACGACAAAACAAATCATGGGTTTCCTCACTTGTCACAGATGGGCCCGTTCCCGTGGGAAGAGCACGGACAATAGATGTGCTCCATGTTGTCGCAGATGGGCTCCTTCTCCTTGGAAGAGCACGGCTGTAGGGTGCCCTCCCTGATGTCGCAGACGGGCGCTTTCCCCTTGGAAGAGCAGATGGGCTCTTTCCACTTGGAAGAGCCAAAGAGGGTGCCCTCCTCGTGGTCGTCGTCGCTGAGGTCTGACTTGGAAGCTGTGGGTCCCAAGCCAGCGTCGCAGAACGTGTCCTTCAGAAATGACAAAAGGGGCTCGATGGCGATGTAGAATGGCAAATTGTTGACAGCGAGCCAGAGGAGATCAACGGCTGGGCCATGGATGAGATCGACGGCGGTTGAACCCGAGGGGTTGGGGGTGGGCCACTTAACCTGTGACATAGCCCGCCTCAGGCCGTCGCTGTCGATGACCTCGATGTCGTAGCCGGCGACCGAGACATGCCCGCATACTCTAGCCCGCTGCTTGAGTGCATGCCACCAGTAATGGTCGTCAGCTTCCTCTGCGACATCGGTCAAAGAGACCGCTATACACCTCTTTTAGGCCAGTCGCTCCTCGGGCTCCACGGGAAGCGTAGCCGGGCTTAGGCTGCGACGCTCTAGAGTGGGGGATGGGGATCTATGGGAAAGAGGGCGTTTGGCAGGCATCATCTAAGAAACTCAGGGCGACCTGGGTATGGAGATCGGTGGGTAAGCTGCATGGGCAAACTGGCAGATGTTGACAATGGAGGCCTTGCGGCGGTGGCGGCGGGGACCTTGCTAGGGTTTCGAGCGAGGGAGAGGTGTGTATGTGTGAGCGCACGCCCGAGGAGGTTTTGGTGCGTGTGTGTGTGTGGAGGGGGCGGGGGTGTTTGAGGAATGACGCGGGTACTGAAAATTTTACTACGCGGGAGTCAAACGCGGGAGTGAAATACCGGGGCTATTGAAAATTTTGATGATAGTGCATCTCACACGGTCCAGAGATAACAACCATGTGTTATGAAACAGAAAAACCCTCGAGGCGGGCAGATATTTTCTAGGGATGCGGGCGGGATTTGGAACAAAAAATATCACACACGGTCCGGAGATAACAACCGTTTCTTATGAAACAAAAAAACCCTCGAGGCGGGTAGATATTTTCTAGGGATGCAGGCGAGATTGGGAACAAGAAACATTGCAGACGGTCCGGAGATAACAACCGTGTGTTATGAAACAGAAAAACCCTCGAGGCGGGCAAATATTTTTGAGAGGGGGAGCCTCGTGGAGCCCAATGTACTGTGTGGATGTGTGCGTGACAGGGGCACCAGCGTGGCACACGGTTAGTTTGAGTGAACTGTGTCTGTTGCATCATCCGACTTGTCTAATGTTCATAAATTTTGGCAAAAAATGACGTGGCAGAGGGTCAGAACACGAACACACTTGCATGTGGACCAAATTTATGTATGAAAAGGGTGGTTTGATTTTCAAATAACAAATGCAACTTCGATGTGGCACCTCTCTCGCAAAGCGCACGGTATTGCTTGCCCCCCCCCTCGTGTCGGCACGAATGGAATCCTAAGCTATGAATGCATGCCCCTCCCCCCCAACCGAGGTTCACCTAGCAAAGTGCGAAGTAGCTATTAGCCCCCCTCCTCCCTCGTATCGGCACGAAGGGAATCCTAAGCTATGAATGCATGCCCCCCGACCGAGGTTCACCTAGCA
>NC_057799.1:211558513-211567986 GCF_018294505.1 Triticum aestivum
CCTCCCTCGTGTCGGCACGAAGGGAATCCTAAGCTATGAATGCATGCCCCCCCCCAACCGAGGTTCACTTAGCAAAGTGCGAAGTAGCTAGCAGCCCCCTGAGGGAGTCCTGGACTAAGGGGTACTCGGGCGTCCGGCCTGTTAGCCATGGGCCGAACTGATGGGCTGTGAAGATACGAAGACCGAAGACTGCACCCGTGTCCGGATGGGACTCTCCTTGGCGTGGAAGGCAAGCTTGGCGATCAAATATGTAGATTCCTTTCTTTCTAACCGAACTTGTGTAACCCTAGATCCTCCCGGTGTCTATATAAACAGGAGGACTTAGTCCGGAAGGGGATATTCATTGTCATAGTCATACAGGCTAGACTTCTAGGGTTTAGCCATTACGATCTCGTGGTAGATCAACTCTTGTAATACTCATATTCATCAAGATCAATCAAGTAGGAAGTAGGGTATTACCTCCATAGAGAGGGCCCGAACCTGGGTAAACATTGTGTCCCCTGTCTCCTGTTACCATCGACCCTAGACGCACAGTTCCGGACCCCCTACCCGAGATCCGCGGGTTTTGACACCGACATTGGTGCTTTCATTGAGAGTTCCACTATGCCGTCCTCAAAAGGTTCGATGGCCCCTTCAATCGTCAACAATGACGCTGTCCAAGGAGAAACCTTCCTCCCCGAACAGATTTTCTTGTTCGGCGGCTTCGCACTGCGGGCCAACTCGTTCGGCCATCTGGAGCAGATCGATAGCTACGCCCCTGGCCATCAGGTCAGATTTGGGAGCTTGAACTACGTCGCGGACATCTGTGGAGATTTGATCTTCGCTGGATTCAAAACCGCGGCGATCGCTCCTGGTCACCTCGATGAGCATGACCTAAATCTTTCATCGGACCACATTTAGGAGATAGCTCCTCTAACTGCTCTAGCCTTAGATCCGGAGCATACGGCGCCATCTAAGGACTGGAGGTTCAACCCCACCACGGAGGCCACAGATTCCCCGGCGTTGGAGCCGCACATGGACTTAAACTCACACAATATTTTTGTGTCACCGGAACCCCGGACTCGTCTCTGGGTGTAAGTTCCGAACCATGTGAGTCCGCGGATGCCGAACGTGATCATTTATGAATCTTCGAGTACAGCACCGCAAACATCTTCCAGCACTCGCCCTTGGGCGATGTGCTAAGCTCATTACAGAACCTGTCCTTGGTGGGGGACTCACAGCTGAACTATGTTCGGTTCGAACTAGGGGCTGATGATGGAGAATCTTGCTTCCCACCCACCACCCACTTCATAGCCATAGTTGAGGATTTAACCGACACGCTTGATTACGACTCCGAAGGCATCGACGGTGTGGACGACGATGCTGATGAGGAGCAAAATCAAAGTCCGCCATTCACTGGACGCTGGGCAGCCACCTCTTCATATGATGTGTACATGGTGGACACACCCAAAACAACCAATGACGAAGACAAAGAAAATCCAGTTGAGAATAAACCTCCTGAGACACAGCAAAAATGGTGGCGTCCTCGGCGCCGCTCTAGGTTACGTCGTTCAAGAGACAGCAATGCTGGCACCAAAGAAAATAATACTCCGGATGACGCCGAAAACAATGAAGACCTTGCTGAGGTAACATCCGAACAGGAGGAGCAAGAAAACGGGCAAGCTAGCCCCGACGAACAGGCCAGGCCCAATGACTCGGAGGACGGTAGTTATCATCCGCTCTCTGAGGATGAGGAAAGCCTCGGAAACGGAGATTTCATCGTGCCTGAGGAACCTCTCGAGCAGGAGCGCTTCAAGAGCCTGCTAATAGCCACCGCAAGGAGCCTGAAAAAGAAGCAACAGCAGCTTCAAGCTGACCAAGATCTGCTCGTCGACAGGTGGACTAACGTTCTGGCAGCCGAAGAATACGGTCTCGGACGCCCAACCAAGAGTTACCCAAAGCGAAGGTTGCTACCTCAGTTCGATGAAGAGGCACCGGAGCCCACACTTCCCTCGCGTAATGCGGCCGACCGAACACTACGCGGTCGGGACAGTGCGGCGGACCAACCACCTCGTGGTTGGGATAGAGCGGCAACTCAAGCCGAACAGCAGCCCGCCCCGCGCCACGAAAAAACAGAGACAAAACAGTTTGGGGTCATACATACGACCTCCGGCAAACCCTGGATAGTAGAGCAGGATATACCCGATCGATTTACGGATCGCGAGGACGTTCCTCGACACGTGATGATGGCTACCTATTGGGACCTGACAAACCCTGTCACACCCGAGCCGACAACCGCAGATGGACTCCATCAGAGCTACGTCGTGACGCGGCCCGATATAGAGGCGCCGCACACCCTCTTTGCTTCACCGATGAAGTAATGGATCACGAATTCCCCGAAGGGTTCAAACCCGTTAACATTGAATCATATGCCGGAACATCCGATCCCGCGGTATGGATCGAGGATTTTATTCTCCATATCCACATGGCCCACGGAGATGACCTCCATGCTATAAAATACCTCCCACTAAAGCTCAAAGGGCCAGCTCGGCACTGGTTAAACAGCCAGCCTGAAAACTCTATCAGCAGCTGGGATGACTTGGAAGAAGCCTTCCTCACAACTTCCAAGGTACATATGTCTGGCCACCAGACGCCAATGACTTAAGCCACATAGTCCAACAACCTGGAGAGTCAGCCAGGAAATTTTGGACTAGGTTCCTAACCAAAAAGAACCAGATCGTCGACTGTCCGGATGCCAAAGCCCTGGCAGCCTTTAAACATAGCATCCGCGACGAATGGCTTGCCCTCCACCTCGGCCAAGAAAAGCCGAAATCTATGGCAGCCCTCACGGGACTCTTGACCCGCTTTTGTGCGGGTGAGGACAGCTGGCTGGCTCGTAGTAAAAATACGGCCAGTGACGCAGGCGCCTCCGAGGCCAAAAATAGCACCGGCAAGCTCCGACGTAACAGACACAAACGCCGAAGCAACGGTGATAATACCGACGACACTACAGTCAACGCCGGATTCAGTGGCTCCAAGTCCAGCCAGCGGAAGTAACCATACAAGAGAAACAATCAGGGACCATCCAGCCTGGACCGCATACTCGATCGCCCGTGCCAGATACATGGCACCCCAGACAAACCAGCCAATCATACCAACAGAGATTGTTGGGTTTTTAAACAGGCCGGCAAATTAAACGCCGAGAGCAGGGAAAAGGGATCACAAAGCGAGGACAGGGACGAGGAGCCCCGGCAATCGAACATAGGGGGACAGAAGAAATTTCCCCCTCAAGTGAAAAGAGTGAACATGATATATGCTACACACATCCCCAAAAGGGAGCGCAAACGCGCACTAAGGGACGTCTACGCGATAGAGCCAGTCGCCCCAAAATTCAATCCATGGTCGTCATTCCTGATCACCTTTGATCGTCGGGATCACCCGACTAGTATCCGTCATGGCGGTTCAGCCGCACTAGTCCTCGACGCAATCATTGATGGATTTCACCTGACGCGCGTCCTTATGGATGGAGGTAGCAGCCTCAACCTGCTTTATCAGGATATAGTGCGAAACATGGGCATCAATCCATCACGGATCAAGCCCACAAAGACTACCTTCAAAGGAGTCATACCAGGTGTTGAGGCCCGCTGTACGGGCTCAATCACGCTAGAAGTTGTCTTCGGGTCTCCGGACAATTTCCGAAGTGAGGAGTTAATCTTCGACATTGACCCCTTTTGCAGCGGCTATCACGCACTGGTCGGATGAACCGCATTCGCTCGATTCAATGCAGTGCCACAGTATGCTTATCTTAAGCTCAAGATGCCCGGTCCACGCGGTGTCATCACGGTCAATGGAAATACGGAATGCTCCCTCCATATGGAAGAGCACACAGCTGCCTTAGCAATAGAAGTACAGAGCGGCCTTCTCAAGCAGAACCCTAATTCGGCTGCCGAGCCCACGGACACCGTTAAGAGGGTCCAAACTACCCTACAGCAGGACAGCTCGGCTCGTCAGGAGCTCGACTAGCAATCCGGCCTCCGTCTCAGTCCCGATCAAGCGGTGGCATTCACGCCGCGCATACATAACTACGCACTCGAAATTCCATGGGCATCGACGGAGGCACAGCTAGGTTGTGATCCACAGTGCGGCTCAACCGGCACGGTATACACACATACTTTCACTTTTACTTTTTCCTTTCAGGTCTCAATCTCGTAGACCCCATCCGATGGCCTGATCATGGGTCCTCTCGAAGGACAAACACACCAAGACGGCAAGAATAAGAGCGGTCGGGATAGTTGACCCTGTTGGATGGTATTATACAAGCTCGGCACGGGAGAGCCGCAGACATATGGGGGACTTCTCTAGGTGGTTTCGTTAAATGATCACTCTACCTGTTTTCAGGACCCATGCGCAGCTCTCTCTTGGTGAAGGCATAGTAAATAGCCTTTCTGCTTATTACACTACTTGTATAAACGCGCTTTAACGCACCAATAAAATTATAATAGAAATAGTTTGCGGCCCAAATTTCCACGGCTCTAGCTTACCACTGGTTCTTCCTCTTTCTTTCTTTTTGCCTTTTCCTTCCTGGTCATTCTATCAGATAACACCCGTACACTCGGTGTGTTCCACCTTGCCAGGGGCTGCATAGCGCCCCACAACATGGCAACAAAATTCCAAACACTTTTACAGTATAGTTCGGCACCCCGAATTTAGCACTATATGCATTGGCTCTGAATCATGTCTTTGGTCAATAGTTGGGTTGCCCGGCTCCTATGCTTGCTACCTTACGTCCCGCTATATCGGCTAAGGTAGTAAAGGGAGAACTGTTGCGATTGTGCCCTGGTTTATCCAAAGGAGCACCTCAGTAGAGAAAGCCGAAAACTGACTGTCATGATACGGCGAGAGCCGGTCAGCTTTTTAGAGGTTGCAAATCGTTGGAGATTTCTCCCGCATTACGTGAAGGATCAGTACTTCCCGATCAGACGCTCATAACACCCTGGTTCGGATACTAGGGGTTGCGCCTATGTTTTATTATAAAACTCCTATGGCTAAGTGAGGGCGTTTAAGCCGCATAGTCTGATTGCCTGGTTCGTTGCGCTAAACACCTCCTTCAAGGACCATATAATTGGATCAAGATTGTTTAGATTCCATCCCGAACACCTCCGTACTACCTATGTGGGGGTAGAAGCCGACGACTGGCCAACCCTCAAATTTCATACAACACGACCGCACAGGAGGAAAAAATTAAAACATAACAAGCATTATATTACAAACCGACTTTGTTTCATCATACAAGGCAAACACAACACGAATGTATTCATTCGAAAATAATGGCTTGCCCACACTGCGTTGCCACAATGCGAGGCCCCTCTAGGAGATCCGCAAAATAGCGCTCGGGTGTGCGGTGCTCCTTGCCCTCTGGCGCCCCCCTGGTTAGCTCGACGGCGTCCATCTTCGCCCACCACATCTTGCAACGGGCGAAGGCCATGCGCGCACCTTCAATACAGGCCGATCGCTTGACGACGTCCAGCCGACAACAGGCGTTCACCAGCCTCTTCACGAGTCTGAAGTAGCTGCCGGGCATAGCTTTTGCTGGCCATAGCCGGATTATCAAATCCTTCATGGCTAGTTCGGCCACCCTATGCAGCTCCATCAGCTGTTTCAGTTGATTGGTGAAGGGCACGGGATGCTCTGGCGCAAGATACTGTGACCAGAACAATTTCTCCGTGGAGCTCCCTTCTTCGGCTCGAAAGAACTCCGCGGCGTCGGACACACTGCGCGGCAGATCTGCGTAGGATCCTGGAGAACTCTGAATCTGGGTTAGTAAGAAATACTTCTTCTTCATATACTTGCTTTGCATACTAAATGCCTTACCCGCCGCAATCTGGCCTCCTGGATCTCTTGAAGGGCGCCCTGGGCCTCATTCCGGGCCGTCTCCGTGCTCTGACGAGCCTTGGCGAGTTTGGTCTCTCGAACCGACGCGTCGCGCTCCAAGGTCTCGCACTTCCTCACCGCGTCCTAGACCTCTAGTTGAACCTCGTTGACCCGGGCCTTGAGCTTCTTACGGGCGGCCTGCTCCCTGACAGCCTTCCCCTCGGCTTCGACCAGGGCCTCCTTCAGGGCCTCGACCTTGGTCATCACTTCTATATATATCTTCACACTTCAGTCAATGCATATCATTTTACCTTCTTAATATAAAACGGGTTATCACATACCTTATTTTTCTTGGAGCTGCCTCCTCACCTGACCGAGCTCCTCCTCGGCCTGCTCCAGTCTCTGCTTCAGTCCGGAGACTTCGGCAGTATGTGAGGCTGCGGCAACTGCGACGCTTGCGTATTCATTTTAGACAAGTTTAGTTACTTTCCTGCCATAAGGGATTGATCCTCTTTCCGGTTTCTTCTTTCCAGACACCGGACAGTGTCTCAGGGGCTACTGTCTATATTGGGATTTTCTCTTTTTGCGTCGCTTACCTCAAAACCTGTCAGCAGGCTACTACAGGCTTCGGTTAGTCCGCTTTTGGCGGACTGAACCCTTTCAATCACCATGCCCATAAGAACACGGTGCTCATCTACAATGGAAGCGCCTCGCAGTGCTTCCAGCAGATTATCTGGTGCCCCTGGTTGGACAGGGGTCACCTGTGGAATAGGCATACCCCCTTCTTTCAAAGGAGGTTGCGTGCCAGATTCCGGAGCCGTGTCGGTCTCCGGAATCGAGTCCGGTTGAGGGCCGAACTTAATACATCCCTCATCCCCAGTCTCCATGGGAATTGGCTCCCCCTGGTGTTCGGCGACGGGGGCTTCGCCTTCTGGCGCCTCTCCCTGGCCTGGGAAGGTCTGTTGGGAGAGCACCTCATCTTCTCCCTTGGCCTTGGGAGAGTAAGCGGCCGGCGGTGTCTCGCTGGCCATCTCCTTCGAGTCCAACGAACCTCTTGATGAGGGTCGCTGGGAGCTGTCGTGGGCCGGACTGCAATAGCATAATTAACCATGTCAATATGACAAAGAGGAGAGGTTAGATCTATGGGCATGTAAGAGTCTTAGCACTTACAATGCGGCCCGAGGCTTAGTGCGGGGGCGTCGCTCCACACTGCTGTCGACGTCCCATGTGGAGCTGCCCGCAAGCGAGCCTTTCCCCTTCTTAGGCGCCTTCGCCTCCAGAATTGTGGAGGCCGCCCTCTTCTTTCTCCCCCCATCAGGGGGGAGAGTCGCTCTGCTCCTCCTCCTCCTCCTCTTCATCGTCGTCGTCTTCGGCGACGGAGGAACGGGTCTTGTCTGCGGATGTCGCGTCCGAAGTGCCCTTGCAACGGGGGCCACTCCGGACCCCCTTGGCCTTCCCTGTGGCCTTCTTCGCCGGCGCCGTATAGGGCGCCGGCACCAGCATCTTCGCTAAATGGCGAATGACTGGTTCTTCAGGCAGCGGAGCCGGGCACTGGATCTTCTTCGCCCTCACCATCCATTCCTGAAGAAGCAATGACAATAAAAGTTCAGACATCCTCCTTGAAACAAACAAGTAGAGGATGCGTTAATAACTTACCTCGCTGGCGGGGTGGTTAATATCGTGCCCACGGTCCGAATCAGTGGCTGGCGGTATCTCATTGCCCTTGAAGAGCAACTTCCAGGCATCTTCATGAGTGGTCTCAAAGAGCCTCTTCAGGGTATGGTGCTTCTTCGGATTGAACTTCCATAGCGGGAGGCTTCGGATTTGGCACGGGAGAATCCGGTGAACTAGCATCACCTGGATTTTATCGACAAGTTTGACATTTTTGTCCACCATGCTTTGAACGCACGTCTGCAACGCTATCAGCTCGTCTGGCGAACACCAGTTCGGGCTCTTCTCGACCCAGGAGGTGAGCCGCATTGGAGCACCGGAGTTGAATTCGGCAGCTGCGGCCCAGTTGCTGCCGCGGGGTTCTGTAATGTAGAACCATTATTTCTGCCATTCCTTGACAGTCTCCACGAAAGTGCCTTCTGGCGAGGAGACATTGGACAGCTTACTCACCATGGCTCCTCCGCACTCCGCGTGCTAGCCATCCACCACCATCGGCTTCACGTTGAAGACTTTGAGCCACAGCCCGAAGTGGGGTTGGATGCAGAGGAAGGCCTCACACACGACGATGAACGCCGAGATATTGAGGAAGTAGTTCGGGGATAGATCATGGAAGTCTATCCCGTAATAGTACATCAGCTCACGGACAAAAGGGTGGAGTGGAAACCCTAGCCCGCGGAAGAAATGAGGGATGAATACCACCCTCTTGTTGGGCTTTGGCGTGGGGACGACTTGTCCCTGGGCCGGAAGACGGTGGGCGATTTCCTTCGCCAAGTACCCGGCCGCCAGAAGCTCAGTAATGTCCTTCTACTTGACGGAGGAGACCATCCACTTGCCATGGCCTCCGGATCCGGACATGGTTGAGTGCTAGCTTGAGTGGGAAGAAGATGAGAACTTGGGCGCTGGAGCTCAAGAGTGGAAGGGCGGAGGAAAAGAGAAGGCGTGGGTGAACGAGGACGAATTCTTACCTCCTTATAGAGGCAGTGAATATTGAATGCCTCCCCACTCGCCTCAAAACTCGCCTATTCCCAAGGGCTGTGTAAATGGCACGGTTGGGTTACCCACGCCCGTATTGATGAGAATCCTGCAATAAGGGGACACAATCTCTGCTTTGACAAGATGTGCCAATAGCAACCGCATCTCGAAATGTGGAGCGGCAGACGAAAAATGGTTCAAAATTATGACCGGGCAGGTGTGATGTCATGTTACCAAAAGTTGTCACCGGATTGGACTCGTGGAATATTATATTCTCTCTGCGGTGGTGTGTGGTGTGTATGTGTTACAGGTCCGGACACGTTCAATACGTCCGAAGACTATCTTGGAACCCGACTTGCAATGCCGAAGACTGACCTACGCGCCGGATACCTTGTCATTGAAGCCAGGTTCAGGGGCTACTGAGGGAGTCCAGGACTAAGGGGTCCTCGGGCGTCCGGCGTGTTAGCCATGGGCCAGACTGATGGGTTGTGAAGATACGAAGACCGAAGACTGCACCCGTGTCCGGATGGGACTCTCCTTGGCGTGGAAGGCAAGCTTGGCGATCAAATATGTAGATTCCTTTCTTTGTAACCGACCTTGTGTAACCCTAGATCCTCCCGGTGTCTATATAAACCGGCGGACTTAGTCCGGAAGGGGATATTCATTGTCATAGTCATACAGGCTAGACTTCTAGGGTTTAGCCATTACAATCTCATGGTAGATCAACTCTTGTAATACTCATATTCATCAAGATCAATCAAGCAGGAAGTAGGGTATTACCTCCATAGAGAGGGCCCGAACCTGGGTAACCATTGTGTCCCCTGTCTCCTGTTACCATCGACCTTAGACGCACAGTTCGGGACCCCCTACCCGAGATCCGCCGGTTTAGACACCGACACCCCCCTCGTGTCGCCACGAAGGGAATCCTAACCTCTGAATGCATGCCCCCCAACCGAGGTTCACCTACCAAAGTGTGAAGT